>NC_068984.1:47402435-47409721 GCF_001194135.2 Octopus bimaculoides | reverse complement strand
ATATGTATATATGTATATGTACATATATGTGTATATGTAATATATGTATGTATGTATATGTGTGTGTGTGTATATATATATGTATATGTACATATATATATGAAAAACTTGAATTATATTTCGTCCTTTAATTTGGAGTATTCCAAAAACGATTTCTAATATAGATTGTTATTTTGATGGTATCTCACTGGAATAAGTTTGTGAATATGAAAATAATACTTGTATATGGTGTGTTATGCGAATTTATGGAAAGGAATTCCATAAAACTCAACAAATTTGTGTAAAATGAAGAGAAGTTGTTAAAAAGCAAGAGAATTTTAATTCATGCAGACTATCGTTTGGTACAGCGATATTAAAATCCTGGATATTCATGATTGAATAGATATAATTAAATTAATTTGATTAAATGAAATTTAAATAATTATATATAACTGTTCTCGGTGCAAGAGGTATAAACAAAAAATTATTACAAAGGACTTGATAAAGGAAATAGCAGTAAATGATTTTCGGATATTCATATTTATCCTTATGAGAAAGAAACAAGAAATGTAAGTCTAGTTAGGTATAAACTAAAACTCAACCAGGGACGTCAAGGGACAGTAAGTTTCTGCATGTAGATGTACAAACAGACGAGGTGTCACGCAATAGAAAATCTGCTATGTTATGAAATCAGTGTGCTATAAAAAAAATTATTCTTTTTTCTAAACTTTATAATAAAACTGAATGAATAAGACTGCATTTACATGGAGAGGAATTCACATAAAATATATGAAGTACCCATGAGAACGATATTTTGAAATTCACTTATCTAGGGCTTGCCAAGAATTTGGTAAACATATTTGTTTGCCTCTTTTACTATCATTCCAAGTGCCCCTGTAACAATAGGTAAAGTTGTCGCTTTGAGATGCCACATTCTTCTGATTTCTATCTCTCGATCCTTATATTTGTTCAATTTCTCAAATGTTTTCTCAAATGTATTTTGTCAGCTGAGACTGAAGCATTCATTAAAAGACATCTTTTCAATATGATTTTTGACAATATCTGGTTGGTTAGTTTGAATTTCCCGATCATTCTGAACTCTGAAATTCAAAATGATGGTAACTTCAGCATCCTGCACAACTCGTGATATGTTATGTTCCCCACCAACTGATCGGTATGTGCGGCATATTGCCCAATGTACGTAGTGAACTGTGTTGCCATGTCGTTCCAAGTATTCTTCTCATGTCAGTCGGCCGTATCGAGAGATTATGCGATTGATTCTCTTTAGCTGTTTTCTCCAGACACTGATCCTAAGCAGTAATAATATAACCCTCAGTTTCCGGCTGGGCACCAGAGCATACCAGCCACTGATGAGTAAGGGTTTGGTATTCACCACGATCCTTGGCTCTAATTGGGTATTTACTTGGTTGTGGTTTTTTGCTCTTATTTCTTCTTAGTGTAATAAAGGTTGATTTGTTTAGTTATATGTTTTATTTTTATTTTCTGTTGGAGATACATTTTCTTCCAGTACTGGTTCATCTTGCTGCATTTCTTGCATCTTTCGTCACTGAGTGCAGCTTTTTGGTATCTTCATGTTTGAGACCCAGTTTTAACATTCAATCTTTTGTTTGTTGCAAAGACGCAGAGAATTCCATGGCTGCAATTTTCTATGAAAGTTGGTACTGTATTAACCTGCGAACGGTTTCTTTTTTAATCGCGGAAGGTATAATCGAGCTAGTATATCTGCTTTTGATTTATGCAAACGATGCATTGTCATTAGCTTTCGAATTATGCAAACTATACATTGTCGTTAGCTTTCGGATTTTGGCATCAACTTTATTAGTACTATTATTATTACTTTGTCACACAGTGTAGATGTAAAATGCACCGGAGTATTTAGTATCTGCCAAGTCACAACAAAGACCTCAGAATGCTTTCCTTGAAATGTGCGCAGTACCGACCCGACAATGCCGATTTTTGTATATCACCAATCTTACAAGGTATTCGCAAGCGCTTTAAGAAGACTTGAAGTTTGAATGGGATTGACCCTAAATACCTCATCACAGCTTGTATCCGTTTTACATAAATCTCTCATATTCCAAACAGTCTGGTCATCTCCACTTTCATTTTGGCGTACCAGATGATGTTTTCAACCTCTTTACACGCAATATTCATAACATTTGGTATAGCTACGTCAATGATCTAACAGTATTTCTCTTCCTTGTTTAATATGACCATATCCTGTCAGTGATGCTCAGTTACTTTTTTAGTCAGAAAATACTAATCCCAGCATATGGTTGCTTTTCCATCTTGTTGCATTACTTGGCTTGGAGCATGCTCATGTCAATATTTTGTTACTTCGTGGTGGTATTTACGACATAAAATCTAATAAAGGTACCCTCAAACTTTATCATGGCGACGCTTGCATTGTTTTTTCGTAAGGCTCTTACACCCGTATAATAAGTGGGTTACATTTTCCAATTCTGCATTTTTGAGTGCCAGAAGTTTTCCAATTCTGCATTTCTGAGTGCCAGAAGTTTTCCTATTCTGCATTTCTGAGTGCCAGAAGTTTCGTAGAAATTATACTCCACCGAATTGGTTGCAAGAACTTGGTCTTATGCTGCAATTATAAGGCTTCCAGCGGTACGCTTTATATCGCCTTTCTTAAGCCATGCCCACGATGTTGTTACCCTTCATATTAGTGTATCTCTTTGAAACTGAACATGCATTCTCATTTCCAGAAGATCCTCCTTTGTCTTCTCTTCGATTCTTTCGTTAAACATCTCCTAACCAATCGATTCATCTGCAGTTATACCCATATCTTCTGCTGTACATTGTAACAATTCTTCGTCCAAAGTTTACCAAATATTCTTCAAGTGTTCTCCTCTCACTCCACATACTCCACAAACCTCTCAACCATTCTTTCTCTTCATCTCCAATCTATTTATATTTGCTGAGGTGCACCCAGAACGATGAAACCGCTCTGCACGCCCTAGTCCAGTGCCCGAGTATTGCTGACCTGTGGCTTTATGTCGAACACCTGCTATCGCGTGCGAACGGATCCGCTATCAGCTGAATCGATTTCGAAGATTGCCCTACCTCCCTCTTTTGGTCGGGAGAGGAAGGCAATTTTTATTTGTCTAGTGGCTGCAGCGAAAGAGTTAGTATGGTGAACCCGTTTCAAAAGGCTAAAGACAGACACTTTCCTCTTTGGCCAAGCCCTCATAAACTTTTTCAAGTTTCACTTGAAATGGAAGTTGAGGATGGAGAGGGAAATGTTGCCTTGTAGCAAGTTTGTTGAAAAGTGGGTGAATATTGGAAGAATGGTCAGTGTGAACTGACCAACTCTGTGCGTGCACCTGTGAAAAAAAGGAGAAAGGCTCTTGCCCTGTTATTCAGGTACCCGTGGCTTTTGTGGGTTTTTCTACGAGGGCCTTAAAGCACTTCCCCTTTTGGGAGTTTAATTTCTTTAATTTTTAACTGTTATTTATATTGCGTACACGCGAAAACCCAATGTATCGTCCTGTTTTTGACTTTAATGCTACGTGAAGGCCATCACCTCAGTTAATTGTCCGGTATTCTATTAACTTGATTCTTCGCGGTATCTGGGCATTGTATAGAACAACCAAATTTCCATCTATATGTTCTTGTCGTACCGTCTTACAAAAGAAGAGATAAATTAGGTAAGGTTGTCATGGGCAGGGTGATCATGCTTAGAACACCAATAGTAATTCATTTGCGCGTTAAGAGTGACCTAATGTTTAAAAGGAACTACATCAGTACTCCACTATTTCGCTTGCTTCATTTGCAGGAATTCAGTCCGTCTGTTTTGGAAATACGTAAAACTACGAACATCGTCAAAAACTGTATCTGCTGTTTGAAACAGATAAGAATTTTTGTAAATATTTAGATTATTTTTGAAAGAAAAATTCTGCGATACAAATCTAAACTGTGCATACTTCGAAAATCTGTTTATGCGAGATAGACATAAGGTAACATAAAAGTTCGGCAGCCTTGGAGATCATGCACTATTTGTATACATGAATTTCCGTGGAAAATGCTGAGTTCACAGGTTTTCTTCAATATTCCATTAAAAAATTACTAAAAATATGAATACAAATTCAGCATTTTCAGCAGAAAATTCATTCTGAAGATTATCTCTTCTCTAAATGTCTCTTATCTCTTCTCTATGTGTTTCACAGAATGAAATGCATTGCAGGAATTTTATGAATTTTTCAAGAAAAAAAAATTAGGTTAATTAGTAATAAAAATAATTTTTAATATATGCACATGGTGATAATATATTAACAGAATTTACTCTCGCCTAATTTCAATTTGGTTTGTGAAGTGTCGTAACTATCGTTGCTACCATTCCATCATTCAATCCTTAAATGTAATGATTTATGACAAATACAACACCACGTATTTCTGAGGGATTTATATTAAAGTATATCAGTCCGAATATTTGATTGATAAAGATTTTATTGAGCAGTAAAATATGTAGGTCACATAGCTAAATACTGTAAGGCATTACGTTATATACGTGAATGCATTCATAGTTATTGTGTTTTTGAATGAGCATATAGTTATGTACACATCAGTGCATACGTATGGCTGAAACTATATAAATACATATGGGTCTATGTATGTAATTGCATGACTAGAGTGAATGTATGTATGAGTATAGGTATCTATGGCGTATTTTGCATTTGTAGATATGCGTACGTTCATGGGTATGTGATATATATATATATATGTGTGTGTGTGTGTGTCGTAAGTTATCAGTGTATAGATGTAGGTGTATGTACTAGTACTCCTTCACTCGTTCATTTGTTGGAGCCATCAAACTGTGAGCCCAGGACCTCGGAAAGCTATTTTGTCTCATTGTATTTTGTGTCATTCAAATGCTTTTACGACCAGAATCCAGACGTGTATAACAAAGTTAGGTTACCAATGATTCCAACATGATTCCGGGTTTAGTTCTACTGTGTAGAACCTTGGGCAAGTGTCATACTATAACCCAGGGCTGATCAAACCTTTGTGAATGAATTTGGTAGCTGGAAACTGAAAGAAGTCCGTCGTACATATATATATGGGTGTGTGTTTTTCTCCCACAACCGCTTCACAACCGGTGTTGATTTGTTTCCATCTTCCGTAACCTAGTGATTCGGCCAAAGAGACCAACAGAGGAAGTACCAGGTTTTAAAAATATAGGCACTGGTGTCGATTTGTTTGATCAAAACACTTCAAGTTGGTAGTCCAATGACTTTATGTAGTCCAATGACCTTAACAAGAAACGTGAAGGATAAAAGATGTATGACCTTAGAAATATATTTCTTACCATAAATTGATACAATTTTCAGGAGCTATAACTGCTAGAGAGAACATGCCGGTTTATCAAACGTTTGAAGACTCTAGTTATTTATTTTGATTTGGTTCAGTCAGTATCATGCATGATTTCTCAGTCTCTTGCATCATCTAGTAGAGGATATATGTCATTTAGTATACGGCTAACATTATGTGATTTCTTCCTGAGTAAATGAATTAATTGAATCAATATAAGTTTTAAATACTTTGGAATGGCTGTGCAGTATCTTATAAACCAATCCGTAATTTTCATACTTTCATATAATCCAGAAATATATCAAGAAATATATCCTTATGACTAGGAATATCATATGGAAATACCTTCGTAAATAGAATTATTAGAATTAACTCATATGTTCTGTATTGTTTTTCATTTTTATTTACCATATGAAATATTTCATTGGAAAGCTTGAAACAGTTTACTAATATAATTTCACTGTCTACGTACAAAATCAGCTCGAAGCAGATGACAAAATGAAGCTGCTACACAAAGACATAAGTACATTATACGCAAACGCAGAAGCTCACAAGCACGTCACACTAATAAAAATAACTGTGTGTTGTCTGACAACGAATTTTAAACAAATTATGTTAGCGGTTAGTTTAACAGCATGTGGCAGTTAAAAAATTTTAATTTACGGCGCTGAACTCTAGTTTTTTTATGAGGTCGACTTGACCTGAATTATTATGTTTCAATGTTATAACCTCAAGTGTTTATAGTATAAGTCACGGAAACCCAACCCACATTTTGATAATCAGCCTCTATTACATACACATGTACACATTCATGCATGCAAGCACACATACCCAAACGCACACACGCATACACACTCACGGGCACACTCTCACACACAGATATGTATGTCTACAGAAATGTATTCGCATACACGCACATGTATATTTACACTTGTATGTCTATAATACGTGTTTGTCAGTGTTCATACGTGCGTGCATGGTGTATTAGCATATGTGTGTTTCTATATAGACTTATATTTATTATAAGCAAACCAATATTTATAGAATGTTAAATGCTGCCATTATGTAAGACAAACAAGGTGAGGGTGTGTGTGTGTAAGCTTTTGTTTTAAGTGCACACACACGCACAAACAAACAAACATGGACATAGCCATGAAGTGTTCTTTGCGCAGAACGACACCGAATGCAACCATAAGTCAAACGAATAACTACAGTGCTATACAATAAAACTAATTACATTTTCGTTTTGTGAAAGATTTATTGCTCGAAGTCTTTTGTTATTTGAGCAAGTGATCATTATAACATGACGGAGAATAAATATGCCATAAATGTTGGGTTCTTAATGAATTATGATGTAATATGTTGTATGAGTAGTGAAATAGCTTATCGGATGCAGTGTCGGGTTACTAACTCTTGGTTACTCAGTGTATTTCTAGATTCTGAACTTTCATTGTGTCTGTGAACATGGTATATTATATTTATTCCATTTAGCTATTGGATACTACAGAAACCACAGAGGAATTACATATTATGTACATGCTGAAAGTCTTCGGCAGATCATACTACTGGAGATCATCTCACTTCGAGCTATTAGATGTTGAACTTAAATATCACAAGCTAACGAATCTCTATTTAATTTTACAGTTTTGTTGCTAATTGCAACGGAGCTTCTAGTTGACCATGCTACATATTTAAAGCTAAATGCTTTTGCTTTAGTTTTTTTTCTTTTCTTTTCTTTTCTTTTCTTTGCTAGCTCAGAAAAGACTAAAATTTATTTGGGTGATGTTTACTTTTAAAGGTAGGTCTGTGTCTGCCCACAGACGTTTGTGGAGGTGCAATTTCAGGCAGTTGCAGTTTTGGAGAGAAAAGAATAGATGAAATGTTCCGACCAGAGAAGGTGTAGGTCTGAGATTTGGGAGACGACACATAGTAAAGGTTAAATAAAGATATTACGTCAGTTGGGC
>NC_068984.1:47400193-47401912 GCF_001194135.2 Octopus bimaculoides | reverse complement strand
TTATAATATATATATTTATAATATATATATATATATATATATATATATGAGAGAGAGAGAGAGCAAGAGAAGGAGAAGGGGTGACAAAAAGAGAAACGGAAATTGTGAAATCAGAAAAAACTACACAGTGGAAACAGAGAGGAAGTGAGAGAAGGGCTATATTATTTTTCATATGTGTTCAAATCGCAAGCACAATTTCAACGTGTAATATAATGAAACAATATCATGAACATCTATAAATGTATGCATTAAAAACTATATTATGTCAATATATAGTTAAATTAAGTTGAAATAACCTTAATTAGCAAATACCTGTGAATGTTACACTTTTATTTTTTATGTGTTTCACACCAAAGTATCTGTCCATGCAGGGGCACCACCAGAGCAGAGTGATACATACATCGGCATGGGGTCTACAGATATATAACTAGATATGCAGATAGAGTGACATATATTAGATATACGAATAGATAAATAGCTGAACAGGGTTCCTCATTTACAGTTGAATGAAACGGAGTAGCGTGAAATAAAGCGTTCCACAGAAAGCTCAATGCACAGCTCTGCCGATGTATGAATGTAACCCACAATCTTGCAATCATAAATAAACTCACTACTCCACGCGCCCTCACACGTGCGCACGCGCGCACACATACACACACAAATACATATGTATCTCTGTATGTATATATATATATATATATATATATATATATACACATGTTTTTACATGGTGTATGAAGAGAATTTATGGAAAGTATCCCATAGAAACTCCAAAGACTGTTAAAGATGGAGAAGAAAAAATGTTAGAATTTGAAAAAAAAAATTTATAATACATACGATCGTTTCCAACAGCGATATTAACATGAAAATAACATGGTAGAATAATTAGAAATTAATTAAATTAAATTAATCACATATCACTGTTCTCCTTAGTTCAAAAACGAAGCATCAAAAACATATCATTAGTATTGTTACAAAAGATTTTATGGGGGAAATAGCAAATAACATATTCGGATATACAAATTTTATCCTTATAAAAGATTAAGAGCATACTAAAAAAGAATTGATGAATCTAGTTGTGAAAAAACTAAAACTCTTCTGTAACAACAATAATAATAATTTTTTGATGTATTTTTTTGCACTTAGGAGAACAGTGATATGTAATTAATTTAATTTAATTAATTTCTAATTCTACTATGTTATTTACCTATTAATATTGCTGTTCGTATGCAGGTATTAAAATTCTTCTTCAAATTTTAACATCTCTTCTCCATCTTTAACAGTTTGTTGAATTTCTATGGGATACCTTTCCATAAATTCTCATCACATACCATATACAGGTAATAATTTCATATTCGCAAAAATCGTACGCCAGTAACCTACCAACGAAATATGAAGAATCTTTGTTAGAAATTGCCCTTTGGAGCCCTCCAAAGTAAAGGAAATAGAGCTCAACCATTTCACATATGTACATATATTTCACATATATTCATATGTGTATATATACATGTATATATATATATATTTTATTCCACACAGATAGAAGTATAGGAAAAATTTTGTTGTTGGCACTCCGTCGCTTACGACGTCGAGGGTTCCAGTTGATCCGATCAACGGAACAGCCTGCTCGTGAAATTAACGTGCAAGTGGCTGAGCACTCCACAGACACGTGTACCTTTAACGTAGTTCTCGGGGATATTCAGCGTGACATAGTGTAAC
>NC_068984.1:47395392-47399295 GCF_001194135.2 Octopus bimaculoides | reverse complement strand
ATAATACACGTTATCAAGAGATACAGGGTATCAAGAGATCAAGTGGTATCTCTTGATACCCTGTATTATAATTTTATATATATATAAGATAAGGGAATACTCGAGAATAAAAGAGGTCACAACTAATAATGTAATAAATGTTGAAAAGTTTCTTCTGTTAGAATTTGAAGATTTGAAAGATGATGCTTTTAGTAATTATAATAGAGATAGTTTTCAGCTGTTATTACACATACACACACACACACACGTACATGCATACATACATGTGTGAGAGAGAGAGAGAGTGAGTGAGTGAGTGGAGGAGGTATAAGAGAAGCGACTACTGATACTTAAGGCAGAGCGTACAATTTTAAAATAAAGTCACATAATTGAATGAGGCTAAACGTTGTATTATATACCTTCCTTCCATCCAGCTGTCTCTCATAAAAACGATAGATTAATATTAAATTGATATATTTTTTTTTATTCATTTGTAGATATTAGGCATATATTTCGTATCTTGCATTCATCCAGGTAATACCAGCGATACTTTTTCGCACGCGCGCGCACACACACTCACACACAGACACCTAAAATAATAACATCAACATAACATGATATGAGACGCTTGGTGGATGCAAATGTCGGTTAAATTATTATTATTTTTTTTTCTTATTGAAATGTTAAAATTTGTAGTTGAGTTTCATTCAGAAAAGAAACAAATTAGTCTTACAATAATGATTTTTTTTACACTTTTGAACTTCTTTAGAATTGTAATTTTAGTTGTTTATTGAACTTTGACTAAGGGACTTTGTCCCTTCTTCAATGCATCTTTTTCTATGTATTATGTTACAACTGTAAACTAATCCACTACATATATACATATAGTTTATGGATTAGAGATAGGTATTCTCTGTATAGAATACACTTCGTAGTCTTCAAGAGATTTGAACCTGAGCTGGTAGAGGAGTAAATGTAAGGACAAGCAAGTTAGGTAAGTCGATATACAAAAGGCATTTAATAGATTTAATAAAAAAATGTACATATGTATTTATTTATTTATTTACTTATGGGTTTCAGCCAAGTGGCTGCGGTCATGCTGGAGCACCATAAAAAATAAGTCCGACTTACACAGAATAGAGACCATATCCTGACAGTATCTCTATTCTGTGTAAGTCGGGTGTATTTAATATTTTTTGTATATGAACTTGTCTAACTTGCTTGTCGTTACATTTACTCATGTATATATACATATATATATCACACATACGCACGTGCACTCACACACTCCTCGACTTACGACCTATGCGACTGAAGACCATCGCACTTACGAGCGCAAAAAGTAAATAAGTAAAAAAATAAAAAGTCGATTTTTGACGTTGGCCAGCTGCGCATACGATAACTATGGCAGCATCTGCCTAAGACTAAACAAAATCAACTTTACAGCCCACGGTCGTTCTGCCTCTTCCTTCTCATCCTTCCATAGTTTCTGTTTTTCTGTACAAGATTCACACTTTCACCACCCAAGTCCATTCCACCCAGCCTCTGCTTCTTTTTTTTTCATCTCAACACCACCACTGTATTTTTCCCCATCCCACATCATATATTAAAGACTATACTCATTCCTTTCGTTCTAGGACCGCTGATGTATGTATTTTTTCACGTTTTCCCTACATGCATTCATTTATTGAAATTAAAGAAACATCAACTGCATCAATTTCGTCAGTTTGGGAAAGCTTCTTAAAGTAATTTCTTTAGACTAAAATAATAGGTTGTATTTTTTCCTTTTTTTTTTGTATCACTGCTACAACGTTTTAGCTACGAAGTAGCCAATCAAGCTTAGGGTATGACCTAGATACCCATTACATCAAAAATATTAAATACTTCAGTTTAGACTGAAGCCTCATTATATATTTCAACTTAGAAGTCTGTTGTTACGCTAGTATGTAGCAGCTGACGAATATATTATTGTATTAGCTGTCCAACCTGTTTAGGCATGTTTCAAGGTTGTTTTAGAATTGTTTCTATTTTGTCTGTTGTTGTCGCTTAGCGCGTCTTGTAAGCAGTGATCGAGCATAGCTAATGATCACAGGCGATCCAGCTGCTTTATTTTCTAAGCGGAGTATATCTTGGATTACATTGTGCAATATATCATTTTAAAGACAACAGGATGTGATATAAGGGAGAAAGATTGAGTTATTATTGCTTGCAAGTCGAGCGATTGCATGTAATTTTCTTCCCCGTTGTGTAGTCCTGTTAATAGTCATCATTTTCGTGTTCTCTCTTTAGGAAGTCTCAATGTACTTCTAAATTGTTGGAGAGAGAGAAATTAGTATTGTGTGAGATGTGGTGTAGGGCTTGTACATTATACAATGTAGTGTTACACGCAGAGGAAAATTATTACCCTGATAGCGTTGCTTCCAACATGTCTATACTGGTGCCGGTTGGCAGGTTTTCTTGTTTGCAGCTGTAACCATCCTTTGAGTACGTATCCATATGCTTGCACTTGAATAGCACTTCATCGTTTTTGCTTAACCTCTTGAGTAGCTACATCTAGGTATTCCTTTGCTAAACATAAGCTGCATATCTTTAATCCGCTGTGACATAGGCCTCGTGTCTCAGCAAAGTTTCAGCCTGTAGTTAAACTGTTGCCTGTTCTGCTTTCCTTCAATGACCAGATGTATAAAAACAGCAAAGGAAATTCATTCTGTTTAACCGGAACTGAAAACCTAATAATGCTGCATATATTATGTCATGTTCTAAGTACTGTATATAATTGTTCATGTCGTTGGCAAATATTTATTATTGCTCATTAAACAAGTAAATTTATTAGGCTTCTACAATTATCTCAGCGGGAAGTTTTGTTGCTGTAATTACATTTTGGCAATTGGATTGGTGTGTTTCTAATACTTTGGATGTTGTGCGATATTTGTTGTTTATGTAAATCTATATACACTTTTGCCTACATGGATGCATATGTATGTTTATAAATTTATTGTTGCCTGTAAGATTATATATATACACATGTCTACTTATATTCACATTATGTCACAACATTGAGTGTTACTGGTATATTGTAAGTTAGTACAACTTGTTACAGTGTTGAGACGTCGGTGAATAAACCGACTCTTCCAAGACAGTCTGGTGTAGAAGATTGCTAGAGAACTAACAGAGCAAAAACAAAACCTGCCAAAAAGACGGATGGATACAACGTAGGGTCAACGGCTAACTAGCAGAAGTTATTGGGGACAAATAAATACTCAGATGATGAATAAGGGTACAGTAAGTACTGGGGACTATAGTATAACTTGTGTTCATTAGCTGTGTGAAGGTAACTTGTTTAGGTCACTCTGAATACGAAATTGTTAGGTTATGCCAAAATAATCTAAAACCATTTTTAATACCCAATGGTTTTAAGATTTTCCTTTTATTTTTCTTTTAATAATTGTCTTCAAGGCGGACACCTTAATTGTTATCCTCACTACAAGCATTGCCTGGTGACGTAGATGTCGATTTGCAACATCTATTTTAACAAGCAAAGGACATACTCACAGTGTAGTGTCAGAATGACAGGAATCCAACCCCGGCATATTCAGAGCAATGACTACATTTAAAGTGAATCTCGCGTGCATCATCTTTTGTCACCCGTTCGCATTCCAAACCCTATCTGCCAGAACTTGGGTGAACGAACCGCAGAACTCAACTTAAAACGCCATATTGCTCTTTCATCATTCCATAGTCAGTGCTAAGCAATTTCGGAGTAACGCATTGTATTATTAGCAGTTTGCGCTGCGTGATGCGCATTCTTAGCAGCATCTGCTGCTGTTGCCACCGCCTCTCAGTTGTTGTTTATGATCGCTTATCGATCCGCAGTATTCAGCCAATCTGAAGGTTTGCTCCAAGAATGCAATTTTAGGTCGATTC
>NC_068984.1:47392040-47392355 GCF_001194135.2 Octopus bimaculoides | reverse complement strand
TATATATATATATATATATATATATATATATCTTTCCTTCCGTGAGCGTCTGCTAATACTTTGCCTGTATCACGTCCTCGCGTTGTTGTTTTTTCTTGTGTTTGTTCTTCGTTTTGGGGGATTAATTACATGTATATATAGATACAATAGGTACAATAATTTTGGACTTCGTAAGCATAATTTATAAACACCCTGTGTAGTCTGAATATATGGGAACAAGAGAACGGCTATGGACATGTGTTCCTACGCATATATGTATGTATACATATACATATATATACGCATATATATATATATATATATATATATATATAT
>NC_068984.1:47391414-47392030 GCF_001194135.2 Octopus bimaculoides | reverse complement strand
ATATATATATATATATATATATATATATATGTACACACATATTGTTTACATTAGACTAGTCACTAGATGGTCTACTTTGAGTTATATCGAATTAGACATATTAACAAAATGTATGTATATTGCTAAGAAGTGAGATTAAGTGGAGACTAATAATATGATTTCGGCCATACTTCGGAGTGAAACGTCTAGACTCGATATAACTTGATACGCATGTTCTATTTTCATTTCAACTTGCATGTTGAAGTACAAATTGTGTGTGTGTGTGTGTGTGTGTGTGTGTGTGTGTGTGCGTGCGTGGTTGACGTTATAAGAATTTTATAAACTTTATAGAAAACGTTGAATAATTATCTGGGGAAACGTTGGGTTTGGAGGTACATCACATAAAGCTATAAATAGCGTGTAGACATTAGGTTGACAAACTCTTTTGGATAGAAAAGGTCAAAAACTGCCCTTGTGACTCGAACCCTCACCTACAAACTCACACACACACGCGCGCGCTCTCTCTCGCTCTCGCTCTCTCTCTCTCTCTCTCTCTCTCTCTCTCTCTCACACACACACCGCATACACATACATATATATGTATGTATATAAACACATTTTTATAAGTTATGTGTCT
>NC_068984.1:47386728-47390934 GCF_001194135.2 Octopus bimaculoides | reverse complement strand
TTTGTCAAATGCCCTGCACTGAATTAACGACCGGGAAAGACCGTGAAGAAGTCCTTTCCGTCGTTGCAAAAGACCGACTAAATTCTCAAAGTTGAAATGGGACCAAAAACAGAAATTTTAAATCCAGAACCGCTACAACTGCTATCGCTTTATCAGCGACAGAAGTGGCCCTTTTGAAGTGAAAGAAAAAATAATGTAAAGAAAAATTTTAAACATTTTTTTTTTTAATGCAAAATACAACAAGAATAACCACATCTTCTGTCAACTTTTCTTTGGCATCTTCATTTCCCTCCTATCCATTTCACGGAAGGATTGGCTTTCCCAGTTATTCAACGCCATAAGTATGATGGAACTACTCACTTAGGAACAAGCAGGAATTTTCGGATACGAGAAACAATTGATGACAACGGCAATGTGTGTATGTAATTATTTGCACTCAAGTTTTCACACAATACCATGGCGCGACATAGATTTTGCTGGAAAAGAAATCGAGTTTCATAACACACGATTATGTTTTGATTTAAACACAAGCATACAGACTCACTCTGTGTATGTATGTCTGTGTGAGAGCGAGACGCATGTGTGTATTATTAATTATACACACAATTTCATGTATTTGCGGCGCTTGATACATGATAGGTTTGGTAAAATTATGTGACCTTTCACAGTTATTTAGAAGAACATACATTTCAATAAAGATCCATATGTAAACATATACGCAAGCACACACGCATACATTATTTAGATATATATGTGGCTTTGTGGTAAGAAGCATGCTTCCCAACTGCATGGCTCCAGGCTCAGTCCCACAACGTGATAGCTTGGGCAAGTGTCTCCTACTAAAGCCTCGGGCCAACCAAAGCCTTGTGAGTGTATTTGGTATACGAAAACTAAAAGAAGCCCACTGTATATGTGTGTGTGTGTGTGTATCCTAGTGTTTTCCTCCATCACCGTTGACAACCGGTGTTGGTGTGTTTACGTTCCCCTAACGTAGCGGTTCTGCAAAAGAGACCGATATAATAAGTACGAGGCTTAAAAATAAAGTCCTAGGGTCGATTTGCTCAACTAAAAATCCTTTGAAGGTGATGCTTCAGCATGACCACAGTCAAATGACAGACAAATAAAAGAATTCGTATTGAACCATTGTCAATATAGAAATCTTATCACCAACTCTTGTTCTCAACACAAAAAGACAACTTATTGAGAAAAGATCAAGGCTATTCATTCCAATAAGGCTCTTTTACTGTCATTACACACTGTTTTGTATCTTCAACTCAGACCAGTATTAAATGCAATATTTAAACAAATGTCACACTTACACATCATCATTCATCGATTATATTATTTGATGACGTATTTGTTTTTCTTCTTTCGCAATTTCCGATGGCAGCTCCAGTTATGTTTAGCTGTAGTTGAAACTTTTCAGTTGAAGATCAAACACCATAATCTGTTGTATTATTTGACACTCAAGTCATATAGATACGTATGTTTTTTTGGTGTGTATGTAAACCCAGAACAAAAATATTTACGTACATTATATAGACACTATAAACTTTTAATTATTATAGTCATTATACAGACACTGTAAACTTTTACCTATTATCTACATCATTTAAACGCTATAAACGTTTACTTGTATAAACGAATGTTAAATGAACATACGAAAAATAAGTATATCTATCTATCTTTTTTACACGCAAACAAATATAAATACGCATCAAACAGAAAGGAATGGGGAATTGTGATGTTAATATAATGCAATTATTTATTAAGATAATTTTGTATACATTTTCAAGTATTTGCTTTAGTTTTACACCAATTCCGAATATATTGTCTATGTATACGTTCCTTCATATTGTAGGCATTCGATCTGTTTAGCTTGATTATGAAGGGTTTTGTTTTGCTTTGAAACTGTTTATCTGGTTATATACAGACGTAAAGGTTCCACCAACTGCAAGAACCTACTAATCTGGCTCAGTTTTATATTACGTAATATATAGCAGAAAGTGTTATACATCTTCAGAGATTTGTGCTATGTATCGACTGCTAATTCAAAGATGTATATATGTGCGTATACTGTTTACGTTATCAGACTGTATTTATACTGATATGTATGTAAGAAAGAGCGCTAGTGAGTGTATATTTCGAAATATTATCATGGCAGAAATTAATTTGATCCAAAATAACAATGTTGTTATTTGGACTTATGAAACCTCGAAGCCATAAAGAATTGATTATTATCAATGACCTCGGCTGCTCGCATCGAAGATCAATTGATGATGTGCTATCTGGAAGTTAAGCTCTTTTTCTGTGTATTTTTCTCTGGAAGTTGAATATTAATTTATTACCTCACTACAAATTCAGAAAGTGTGATCGAATCAGCAGTCCATTAACAATTACAAATCTGATGTTAAAAACAAACATAAAAATAAAAATCAGCTCATTTCGAACCATAAGAAAATAGTTCTCATTCTCCTTTGCCAAACATGGAAAATAAAATGGTCAAAACAAATGTCTTAGCCATGGACGGCAAAAGCGCTTTTGACTAGACCAAGCACAACGTGGCAAACTGAAATCCAACGGCATTCGTGGAATACTAAAGCAACAGAAAAGTTACATAACGAAAAACTTATTAAATTATTCTTTCGCATCAGTCTTATTCGTCGGCGACGAATGTATTAATCTTACAATTACAAAGCTCAATACTTTCCTTATTTCTATTCTGAGATCATCTAAATGTCTGTAAAAATAAGTTGTATTTGTATTCCGAAAAACTCAACAATATTTACAACAACCAGGTTAAACAGCCCTTTTTCAAAATGAAAGACTGTGGCTTACTAATATTTCAGTTACTAAAATGTAAAGGAGTGAAATACGCGCAAATTTTAATTGCATCTCATTAATTATAAGCTGCCTAAGATAAATCAGCCTGAGATTGTAGCTATAACAACTAAAGAGATTAACTGTTGCTATTAACAAAGCTATTGAAAATGAACATTCTATTAAAAGAACATTCAGTGATCTTATGATCCAAAAAGCATTCTTAAATAGGGTGAGATGTTTGGTATTATTGGGCATAGAAATGTTAAGTTATGGAGACTGTTTCTTTTCTTGATATTATTCCTCCAATTTCCATTGATGCAGAGGGGGTTATCTTATGCGGTAAGACATTTTGTTACAAAATTTCCATCTATTTTTGGCGACAGCACCATCAGTAGCGTATGCTTCTTGAGAAACTAGTTTCGATAAAGGTGAAGATATGAATGTGTGGTCAACAAGCTCATTTTGTACTCCCATTCAAGGCGCTTTGAACAAATGTTTTAACGTTTTGTAAATGAATTTGGTAGGTGGAAACTATGGAAGCCCATCGTATATATATTTTTGTGTGTGTGGATGAATGAATCTGTGTGTTTGACTACCCACTCCGCTACTGCTTGGTAATCGGTGTTGGTTTATTTACGTCAATCGTAACCTAACTATTCTGCAAAAAAAAAACCGATAGGATAAGTACTAGATTTAAGATGTAGTACCGGGGTCGATATATTTTTACCAAACCCTTCAGGGTAGTGCCCTACAATGGCCGCTGTTCAGTGATTGAAATAAGTAGAGCAATGATCTGATTGAAATGTATTTTTTAGTATTCAGGAAAGTATTTTTGTAAATGTTTTGCAGATTAATAGTTTTCTTTATAGCAATACATGATTTCTAAATGTAATATATTTTGTTCATGATTTTTGGTTCTTTGTATCCCAAACTTTAAATCACTAGATAAAGGAGTTGAAATATAAAAAAGAAATAAACGTAAAGTTTTTAGTTTTTCTTCAAAATTTCTGCAACATGTAATTTTATAGACTGCTGATTTCTTGGTTCCAGGAGTTTAAAATAGCCTGAGATATATGTGTGTGTGCGTATGTGTGTGTGTGTGTTGCATGCATTTTTATCCATGTAAAAATATGCATGTATTTATGTTTACGTATGTATATGTAAGCATGTATAGATACAAATATATTGTTGGCGTCATAAAAAAGTTTATAAACATTTCAGACATTGTGAAATAATTCTTCGATGAAATGATATATCTCGAAGCACTCATATATTCACATAAAGCTATAAACAATAACATTTGAATATTGCGTGCGTGTGTTTATATGTCTGTGTGTATGTATGTATATATATATATATATATATATATATATATATATATAT
>NC_068984.1:47377317-47384384 GCF_001194135.2 Octopus bimaculoides | reverse complement strand
TATATATATATATATATATATATATATATATATATATATATATATATATATATCTACAAATGTATACCTATATATATATACACATATATGTATACATATATATACATGTACACATACATATATGCATATATATACATATGTATACATATACATAAATATATATACGTGTGCATATATATATATATATATATATATATATATATATATATATATATATATATATGCATATATATACATGCAGGAGTGGCTGTATGGTAAGTATATATACACATACATACATACATACACACCACACACGTATGTAATATATACACACACGGATATATGTATGTATTTGTGTGTATATAAATATTTGTACATAATTTAAATGATACACACCTAATACTTTATTACTTCCCAATTTCTTTCCCCCTGTTGTTACTTTCTCTTATATTGTTTGATTTAGTCTTTTATTTCCTGTTGACTTGACCTTCTCCTTAGACAAAATGGGTGTTGGTATGACATGCCATTGTTTTGGTGATGTTTTTGTCTTTGTTGTCTAGTGTTATTTTTCATTTCCTATTGAAGCGACGCATGAGCTAATATTAATCATTTCTCCGGTGACTGGTGGTGCCGATGGTCGTAGTTGTCGTTATTGTTGTTACTTGAAATTGTAATGCATGCTGTGATTTTCTGTGGCTTTGTTTCTGTTAGTGGTGGTGGGTTGTTTTTATATGATACATAGACATGGTAGATCTCCATCGCTCCACGATAACGATTCAGTCGTTCGTTCCATTGAATTACCTGCTCATGAATTAAAGCGTTATCTGGTTGAGAATTTCACAGAGACATGTAACCGTTGCATAATCTTCACGCGGAATCAGCATGATTCAGTTTCTGTAACAAAGTGTACCATTTGAATTACCTGAGCAACCTATTCGGCTGGCTTCTGTACACTTCCCAGTTTCAGTCCCAAAGTTATGAGTTGATTCGTGGTTACAAAAAAATTACATTTGTCCAAAGTGCCACACAGTGATATCTAATCCAAGACCGTACTTATAATATGTCTATGTATGTATATAGTAACAATGTCCATGAGATTTTAACGGTTATTTTGAAAACTTTAATATGCTTGGAGTTTATAGACAACAATGAAACATGTATAGTTTCTTCTAACCTTGTATTTTGTTTAACCCTTTTGAGACACACGATGTTTTGGTATGTGTAGCCAAAAAGACCAAACTTGTATTTCTATTGACATACATCTATTAATAGATAAACTATGGTTAGTTATTACACTTCAAAACCAACCATTCTCAACATTTGTTCCATCGGGCCGATGGGTTGGCCTCAAAGTCCTTTCAGCTTGCATCACTTGGATCGATCAATCGGCCTGGGTATCCCAGGAGGGTTAAAACATTTGATTTATGGAGTGGAAATATCCTGGCTAACCAGCGATGAAGAAATTCAAGACTCAGTCTTCCGCGAGAAAGGTGATGCTAACCTATTTTGGGGACTCACAAAGGCCTATACTGGAAGACTACCTGGAAAAGGGATGTACGATCAACAGTGCAAGATACAGTGCTTTGCTGACCAACAAACTAAAACCAGCAATTTGCACCAAACACCGAAGCCTATTGTCGGAGAAAGTTTTGTTGTTGCATGACAATGCACGCACACACACGGCCGCCCCGGCCGTTGAAACCATTAACCAATTGGGTTTTGAGGTGCTGGAACACCCTGCCTAGAACCCAGATCTCGTCCCTTCCGACAATCATATCTTTGGACCGCTTAAAGATGGTTTACGAGGTCGTCGATTTCCTACAGCTGAAAATGTGAAGGAAGCTGTACTTAAATGATTGCACGACCAACCAAAATCTTCTTCTTGGAGAGAATACACAAGGTTGTGGAGCGCTGGACCAAGTGCATCGAAAAGGAAGTAGAAAAATGACGTACTTGTTTATCCCCTACTTTTGTGTAAAATACATTGAAAAAACAAGAGTGCATATAATTTTTGACTCTCCCTCGTAGACAGCATCATTTCGCTCCCACATAGCTGCATTTCAGTTGTCTTTATGTTCTGAGTTCAACTTCCACCGAGGAGGACTTTGCCTTTCTATCTCCTCGGGGTCGATGAAAAAGTATTAATCGACTCGACACCCTCCCCTAAATTTTCAGGTCTTATGCTAATAGTAAAACGGATATATTATATATGGATTATTGAGTTAACGCAATAGATATCTTCTAAGTTATTTTTAACTTATTCCAGAAAAGCCAATGCTAATTCTGGTGGAATGTAATCTCAAAACATCAACAGATATTAAAATACTGTTAGGCATTTAATTTAGCGCTGTTAAACCATCGCACTTATGTTAGAAATCAGCACGATTTTCCTGAAAATATCAGACGACCACTTATAAAGAATTTCACCACTTTGATAAGAATCTGCCTTTTAACATTCACTGAATCTTCTCACTGTACTGTATTACCCTTCTAGCATTTACCTCATTCGGTTGACCTTCTTGAGTAGAGTAAAAGTATTTTTTTTTTAAAATGGCCTTAATGCCGTATAAATGCCACAGTTAACAGGATGTCATTGGCTATTCATCATGTCCACATTTCTGTTTCTCCACTCATCAAGCTGTAGATCCATTCGTCTGTGTGTTTATGTGTGTATGTGTGTACGTGCGTGTGTGGAGAGAGACACAGAGACAGACAGACAGAGAACTAAGGTGGTTTATATAACGTTTTAAATATTTATGTATATCTATATTATTGTTTAATGTGTATTGGTCTGTATTCGGAGAACAGCTGAATGGTTTAGTAGTTTGCCTCGCAACCACAAAGTCCCGGGTTCGATTCCACTATATGTTATCTTGCGCAAATGTGATTTTTTTTATAGCCTTAGGTCAATCGTTATCTTGTGTGTGAAATTATGTGAAGGTAAACTCTCTACCCACTGGATGGATTGTACCTGTTATTAACACTCACAATCACACACATATGTATACTTGAATACATTTGCGCACGTTTTAATGTGTTTATCTATGTGGCTATTTTAACTTGTCTATGTAAATAGCTATTTATCTTGTATACCTAAATCTTCTTGTGTACATTTAGTGTTTTTCTGTTGGGGGTGAGAGTTCTCTTTTTCACTGGCTTCACTCACAGAGTTACAACTATACGCGATACTGCCATCGAAGGTATAGTCGGTTAATCCCAGAGCTTGACGTATACTTTATTTTATCGACTGTGGAAAGATTCGACTACATTATTGAACTTTTAAAACAATAATATGTGATGCACTAGAGCTTGGGAGATGGTGAAAATTTAGTGAAGGAAAGAAAAGAAAGAGGCTTGCCTCTAACATTACGTCTATTTCTAAGTATAGCACAACTGAAATCGTTTGTTCTCTGGTGATTTATGTTAGATAAGGGCTACAGAAAAACACAATATGGCGTAATGTATCATTTGAGAAAACAGTGTCTACAATGCATTACGCATACATTTGTGGCCCGTACTTACAATAATTAATGTTATGTTCGTACTCTCTACTTGTTAATAATCAATGTTATATACGAGCAAGTGAAGTTAGCTGCGTTTTTGTTTTCTGTTTGTATACTATCTCAATCTTCTGGTCAAATATTTGCAGTTGTGTGAAATTTGTATAATAAATCCAAAATGTTGCGGAGCTGGTCTTAAACGAAGAAGCTTGTTAAGGTTATAAAATAAAACAAACAATAAGAATCTCGCCTACATTGGGACATTATTTACCACTAGCAATAGATAGGTCTTTCTTTATCTTTTTGTGTTTGTTTTTCTTCTTTCTTTTAAGTCTAACCAATGTTAACAACAACTGTATAAGTATCATTTCGTACACAGAAGTTGCTTTGAGAGCTAGGATATTGGGAACTGTGTGCATTGTACATGGGCGTGAAACCACGTTCATGAAAGGACAGAATGTTAATCTCTTAGCTAGCTGTTTAGATAGAACATCTGTGCATGATTAGAAAATCGATGTATCAATGTTATACCAACGCACATATATACGCATGAGCCTTCTTTTCTTTCGTTCACCCTCATCCTCCCTCTCTCTCATTCCCGAGTATACTCTAGTATTTATTTCTAGTATATCTACTTTCATCCTTCTACTTTCATCCCCCTTCTTTCATCCCCTTTGTACTTAACAAACATCAGGTGAAGCAGTCAGAACGGCAGCATATAAAGTGTTACCCAAAGAATGAAATAAAACCTTGAAAATAAAAAGTTCCCCCAAATACTAAGAAAACAAATTCAAGGAGTAAAAGCATAAATCTCAATACAGAAATATTACCCCCAAATTAAGGGTGGATTTTTCTCTTTCATTCCTTTGTGGGTGTAAACCCACCCGCGTATAGAATTACTTACTAACGAGCAATGACAGCTGATGGGGGAATGGGAAATATCACGAACCTGAAATGGTGTATAAAGAGTAATCTGAAGCTGAAAATACTAAGTGTTGACAGTGAGAAGAGGAAAGTTGGTAAAGAAATATAGATATGGGAGACGGGTATGAAGAAAATGCGTTAAAGACTATATATCATACTGGGTATTAGAGTTTATCAGTAGTAGGGTTTCAGAGGTTGGGTTGCTGCTTATGGCGTACTCTTTTCGAATGGCAGCAAGACTAATTGCCAACAACATACACTGTCGCCTTGTATGCAAACGCCCATACACATTTATATATACACACGTGTATGTACATGTTTATGTTCGCATACCTTTATGCATATACTATTATGTATGAATACATCTGTATAGATGCATTCAAAAGTGCTCCAGTACCGGGTATAAACTCTAAGTAAATGGAATCTACGAACTCTATTCGAATCTTCATGTAGAGCTCATTTATTTTATACAAACGGACAGAAAACAAATTATGAACGTTGAATATATCTACCCACAATAAAAAGAAAGGTTGATTAGCCATAAATTGATATTTATTACACCAAAAAGTTAAATAATTCTCTTTTGTGGGGTATATATTTATATTTTTTATCTTTACATATAAATATGAAAAATATATATAATTTTATATAAGCATGTAAAGTGACCATACGTGTGTGTGTGTGTGTGTAAAACATTTTAAAATTATTGAATTCTATGAATATGTATTATTTCATTCCTTATGAGAGATCATCAGGCATTAAAATAGCTTCCACTGTTATTACTATCAGTGTTGCCTTGTAGTGTAGGAAAAAGCAATTGCAAGAATAGTAATAAATCACCTTCCGTAGGTGGTGTGGTTTTTATTTATTTTTATTCAATTACTTATAATTTTCGCTAATTAGGCTGTAAGTTCAAATTTTGCCATGGCACTTATTTTCTGCAGCAAAGTAATAATGAAACTCTGTTCTACGTTTCTTTTAAATAATAAGATGGTTCGCTCTTTGTAAAAAAAATAATATTGATTTTTAAATAAAGGATGTATAATAATAAAATATTTAAAATTATACTAAAAATTACGTTATAATTTAGAAGGAATAAAAAAAACAATGTAAATATTTTAGATTATTAGACATGAACAAAAATAAAAGAGAATTGAAAGTTAATTGGATACGAGCACTTGTGTATCTTAAAAATTATCTTCACGAATCTTCTCTTTTTTTTTTGTGAGAGAAGAAACAGACATTCCTGAAGTTGAATGTTATATTTATGTACGTTAGGTTTATTATTCCTTTATTACTCTAGAAATGACTTTTCTTACTTTACAAATAAGTGTCGCTTTCTACTGTCATGTTGTGGTTGTTATTGTTTTTCTGATTGCTAGGTAACCGTCTCACCTCTCTCTCTCCACCTTCCTTTGCTATTTAATGGAATAATTAACAATGTTGTTTTAATGTTTGACGACCTCCCATAAAGAGATAAACAATATCTATTTGTAGCATTCAGTTTTATATAAAAAGAAAACAAAAATTCTTTATCAATTTCCCTCCTAGTCTGCAGTGAATTCTTTTGATAGCTTGTAGTTTACGGTATCCTTTGATTAAACGCACACTCACATACCCGAACACATATATACACTCATACGCATGCACACTGTTATGATCAGACAAATTATAATGTAAGAAAAAGGGGTAAACTTCTGATCGCAACAACAAAGTATTCAAACAGGGAAGTAAATGTTCATAGATGGAGATTATGTCCAGGCTCAATTCTTTCAAGGTAGGTGGTGAACGGTCCGACCCGTATGCAGCTCCGTCTCTCGTTTTTCGTACTGTCCGCGCCAAAAGAAAACTCTCGCTGTCTTCCCCACTGCCCTTTTTAACAGGAAGTACGAGATTATCTGCCCTTCTCGTTAACAGGAAGTGAACAAGGTTACCGGTCTCGTACTATGCTAACTTCCTGTATATATATTTGGTTATCCATACCAACGTTATTTCATTTCTGCCAAACGGTCGTTGACAAACGTTTATCTCGCCACCTTCTGAAAATATAGGGTAAGTTTTTACCCTTAATTATATTATAGGTATACATAACAACACAAACACACACGATGAACTGTCAATTAGTCAGACCGAAACCGAAGCAAGTTGGTCTTGAAGCGAACATTTTTGAAATGAGCTCTCACCTATACCTGTATATATGTTGTCAATTTAAAGATGAGTTAAAGGCGGTGAGATGGCAGAATTGTTAGCAGGCCGGGCAAAATGCTTAGCAGTATTTTGTCTGTCTGTCTTCGCCGAAGTCGACTTTGCTTTTCATCCTTTCGGGATCGATAAAATAAGTACCAGTTGAGCACCGGGGTAGATGTAATCCACTATCCCCATCTCACAAAATTTCAGACCTTGTGCCTATAGTAGAAAGGAATTTGAAAGCGAATTTATTGATGATTAAATATTTCTCCCCTCCTTCAGTCGGAGAAAGTGCCTTGTGGTATTTGTTCCGGCTCTTTGCAAATCCGATAACTTTCATTCCTTCAAGGTAGACAGGCAAGTATCAGTCAAGTTCTGCTCTCTCTCTCTTTCTCTCTCTTTCTCTCTCTTTCTCTCTCTCTCTCTTTCTCTCTCTCTCTCTCTCTCTTTCTCTCTCTCTCTCTCTCTCTTTCT
>NC_068984.1:47375116-47376323 GCF_001194135.2 Octopus bimaculoides | reverse complement strand
TTTTTTTTTTTTTTTTTTTTTTTTTTAGAGAGAGAATTGGTGGCGGGTATATTTAATTTCCTAGATTTCTTTTCATATAAATCTGTTTTGATATTGCTGTCCGATTTCGATTCAAGAATTGTATTGGCCTCTGCAGCTCTCGAATTCGTACTTTTGATTATTCCTGCAATATGCTTTGGATCATTTTGCTGAAAAGTCCTCGACCGGCTCAAATAACTCAAAACGTTCATACATAATTTTCTCCAAGGCCCCCAAATGGATCCTATTTTTCTTGATGCCCTTCATCTGATACATGGATTCTGCTGTTTTTTTTTTTTTTCTTAGCGTACTGCTCCAAGCCATATTAGCACTACAATATTTAACTATCGGGCGTCAGGGAGGAAACAAATTAAGTTTCGACTCACCGCGCCCAAGCATTTTCTGTGTTCTCAACAGTCAGTTCTTATGTTCCTAGGCAAAATGAATGCAGACGTCGTTTGAATTTACGTTACAAAAATATGATTTTAGGTTGGGGATTTTTTTATGTTCAACACGTCCCACAGACTCCGAATGCAGTCTGCTACTGCCGTCAAACGACGACGATGATGATCATGATGAAATTTTATATTTGCCAAAGGTCAGTGTTTGCGAGAAGAGGAATAATCCTTTATCTTGACCGTAGTAGTTGACTGGTACTTTATCGACACTGACATAGTTAAAAAGTAAAGTTGGCCTGACAGGATTTGAACTCAGACAGTAATGGGACATAACTAAAACTCCACAAGGCATTTTGTTCGACAAGAATAATAATTCAAAACAACCTCCTGCTGACGACGGTGACGATGATGATTATGACGATGATCGTTCTAAATTACGAATGAAATGTCAAGGTTTTGATAATCATAGTATGCTTTTTTCTTTCTCTTCATATACTCTCGGGAGTATATTACGAGCACCCTGTCTAACGTTCCTTATTAGCGCAACAGAAAAAGGGAAAAAGGGACACAGTGTTACTAATGAAATGTTTCTGTGTCACCATAATTATTTCATTAAATCTTTCGGAGAGATTTTATTTTCTTGATTTTTGTACTTTTCACTATGTTATCGGTGTTATAATAGTTCGCTGCTCTCTCTCTCTCTCTTTCTCTCTTTCTCTCTCTCTCTTTCTCTCTCTCTCTCTCTCTCTCTCTCTTTCTCTCTCTCTCTTTCTCTCTCTCTCTTTCTCTCT
>NC_068984.1:47365687-47371869 GCF_001194135.2 Octopus bimaculoides | reverse complement strand
TATATATATATATATATATATATATCTATATATATATATATAAGAATGAAATGCTGGCGACTGACTGGGATGGATTATTAGAACATTTGAACAAGGGATCGGATAACCATGATGATCCTCTGGAGGACATTTATCCGAAGTCCCTTTGACTATTGCTCCCAGCTATGGTTACCAACCTGTGTAAAATTAATTGCAGAGCTTGAGGCAATCCTACAAAGCTACACGAAGAAGATAGCTTCTCTGCAGCATATAAGCTACTGGGAGAGACACAAAAGATGAAGACTCTATTCCTTAGAGGAAAGGCGAGAAAGATATGCCATAATATATATCTGGAAGATCATAGAGGGACTTGTCCTAAACTTTTACATCAAGATTTACACTAATACTAGAACAGAACGTCACTGCATAGTGCCAAGGACTCTAAATTTGCCATCAAGATAGAGGACAAGATATTGCAACAACCTGGGCTTTAGGGGATCACAACTCTTCAATATCCTCCCGAAGGACCTGAGAGACCTGCATGGGGTGGATGTAGGTGTTTTCAAAACGAAACTGGACCTCTTACTGTCAAGTATTCCAGATTAACCAACTTCACAGCAAGATGAAGGCAGCGGCATCAAGCTCTCTCGTGCACCAAATGTCAATTTCTAAATAGCATTCGTGAAGTAAAATTATGTAGCAACATCAAATGGCAGTGCTCCAGCAGTATGACCACAACTTATGAGCTGAAACTAGATCAAATCAAATCAAATCAAATCATATATATATATATATATATATATATATATATATATATTACTACGGCACTCCGTCGATTACGACGACGAGGGTTCCAGTTGATCCAGCTTGCTCGGGAAATTAACGTGCAAGTGGCTGAGCACTCCACAGACACGTAGTTTTCGGGGAGATTCAGTGTGACAAGGCTAGCCCTTTGAAATACAGGTACAACAGAAACAGGAAGAAAGAAAGAAAGTTGTGGTGAAAAAGTACAGCAGAGCTCGCCACTACTCCCTGCCGGGAGCCTCGTCGAGATTTAGGTGTTTTCACTCAATTAACACCCATAACGCCCGATCTTGGAATCGAAACCGCGATCCTATGACTGCGAGTTTGCTGTCCTAACCACTGGACCATTGCGCCGCTAGAGAGAGAGAGAGAGAGAGAGAGTTAGAGTTAGATAGAAAGATTTGGTATCATTGAAGAAAGAGTCATAAATTTTGTGAAATTCTGGAAATGTTGGGAATAAGAAACATGGGTCAGAATATCAAAATACTGAAATATTTGCATCAGTAAATACTATGTGAAGACTCGTAGCTTAGTGGTTAGGCAGTTGGACTTACGATCGCCAGATCGTAGTTCGATTCCCAGACCGGGTTGCACGTTGTGTTCTTCGTTCCACGTCGCCTCGGTCCTTCTTTCGATCAGGAGGAATGCTGGCTTGCTCCCCTTGCTAAAACGATGCAACGCGCATTGCGTTTGTAATGTATAACAACTTCTGATGTTCTGGCCAGTCACATGATCACGTGATATGTTATCAATTTGCCAAATTAAGTGTCCCATGTCTATAATACCATCCTTTTCACTAGTTTAATATTTCTTTCTTGTCTCATTTACAGGAAGCGGAATCGGCCGTGAGCTAGCCCTTCGGTTTGCCAAACTCGGTTGTCGAATGGTCCTTTGGGATATTGACGTTCAAGGCAATGATACAACTGCCAAAGCAATCAAAGAACTTGGTGGTAGCTGTTACCAGTATACAGTGGATCTCGGTAACAAAGACGAGATTTATGAAACGGCTCGAAAGGTAAGGCTGATTTTGTCGTTGTCTTATTTCTTTACTGCCCACAAAGGGCTACACACAGAGGGGACAAACAAGGACAGACAAACGGATTAAGTCGATTATATCGACCCCAGTGCGTAACTGGTACTTATTTAATCGATCCCGAAAGGATGAAAGGCAAAGTCGACCTCGGCGGAATTTGAACTCAGAACGTAGCGGCAGACGAAGTACCGCTAAGCATTTCGCCCAGCGTGCTAACGTTTCTACCAGCTCACCTCACCGCCTTTGTCGTTGTCTTCTGCCACACCATTGTTATCCCACTGTTGCTCTTTTGTTGTTAAGATCTTGTTCTGCTGCTGCTAGCTTCTTATTCTGTTCTCAAGTTCATATCTTGCTGCAGTGAAGTTTCATCACTTCTAGACCAATAAAATAAGTAAAAATATTGAAGTTGATATTTCATTGCTTAAACTCCTACAACATTTAACCCTCTTCCTCCAAAATTTCAAGTTCTCTTTATATTCAGGAATTTTCAAGGTGAATTATGAAATTAACGTAAAAGTAATAATATCCTATAAATTAAAAATGCTAAATGCAGTAAGGTAGAAAAGCCGTATGTTGTTCTTTGTTGGAAAGGCGTTGCTGTTAATTTTCGAGGGGCCGTGGATTGGCTGACTCTTTACAACGCCAAGTGGTATCTAATTACAACCCTTTACGTTCTAAATTTAGATCTTCATGAGATCTATTTTTTCATCCTTCTGCAGGTCAATAAAACTATTATGAATCGACATTATCGATTATATCCCTCCTCTGACTTTGAGACTTGTACCTATGCAAGAATTAACTTTTTCCAAGAATAGAGAGTTGAGGGAAGAAATTGTCAGTGAAATGTTGAACGAAATATGCTTTGCTGCCGCTTTATCTAATGGATTCAAATCGTGAAGAAGGCGAGGTTTCCCTTTCAACCGCTCTCGGGCGACGAAATACACACCAGAGAAATACCAAGGACAATTATATAAAATATACTCTTCCTCAAAATTGGTGCCCTTGTCTACATTTTATAAATTTGTGCTCATATTCAAAATATGTGCTCTTGTTCCAATATTAGAAATCAATATTAAATGTTTCTGGATTATTAACTCTTTAAAGTGTGTATTTACAATAATCTTATAGTATATTTACAATAGTTATATCTAAACTTCGTTTCGATCAACTCTATCTCTGATGTTCATCAGGTAGCTTTGTTTATCACATTTCAATCAATTCAATAAAAGTCTAATAAATATAATTATCGTAAACGGGATTAATAACCCGGGAAATTATCAACTTGTATCAGATGGTGTGACGTTAAACCAACTATGGATAAAGAGACCGCCAACTTTGATGAGCAAACTTTTGATCAAGCGTATTCAAACGGTAAAACATTCTCGCGTTTTCTTTTTTAGACACCGCTTTCAAGATTACATTATTCAATGTATCGTTTTTGTTGTTGCTTTTCTGCGGTAAATACGGCTGCTATTTCTCGCAGATCAAGCAACCGCGTAGGTGCTCCCGTCTTGACTAATGATTCGTATATGAATGTGAGAATATTTGTTTCTTCTTTGTACATATAATTTGCATATAACTAAACGCATATTTGTAAGCTTGGTTGCTTGTGTGTAGATTTAAAGATGTTAGTGTGAATGTGTGTGTCAGTCCCCGCTGTTTCTCAGTATTTGTGTGTATGTGTGTGTAAATGTATAGGTATGTCAATTGCTTTCACAAGTGGGGTAACGATTATTACGATAAAGACTGAACTTAGCCTTTCATGTGTGCGGGTTCATATACATTTTGTGTGTGTGTGTGTGTGTGTATCAGTATATTCTTTGCATGAATGCCATTACATTCATATACATGTATATAATATATTTCAGGTGTGGTTCCAAATGGTTGCATATTTCTGCTTACGTGTGTGTGTGTGCGTGTGGTTACATAGCGGGTGTTCAAGGATACATATTAGTGAGTGTGATATCGTTGTGGTTACATATTTGTGTGCTTGCGTGTGCGTGTGTCTTTTGGTATTTCGCACTTGTGTGCATACCTTTTTTCTGTATGTTTATGTCTGTATATATGCACCAACGATCGGCATTTTTATCATTAGGTTTACAATGTTCGCGCGTGTAGATAATTTGTGTGGTGTGCAGAAAAGCCAGTGACGATGGTGCTGTCAATAACAATATATCACGCCTGTGTGTGTGTTTGTGCGCGCTCATATTTTATGAATGTGTTTTTATTCTTTTGTATGTGTCTGTCTGTATGTATGCATGTGTAAACCTGTTTTTGATGGTAATACTGAGAACTTAACTGTGTAGGTAATTATGTGCCTATTTGTAGCCTGGTGCGTTTATGTTTAATTTGGTGGTTTAAAGTATGAGGCAACAATTCTCACATACGTGTGCGCACGTGTGTGTGTGTATGCATATACAACAATGCCTCGATATACGAGTTAATTTGTTCTCGGAGATTGCTCGTAAAACAAGAACTCGGCAAACAGAGCAATCATTTCCCATAGTTGCAATGGAATTTGATGCTGTCATTTTACTTCGTCGTTATATGCAGCTGTGTAGACGCGTCGGAACCAGTGTTGCTACATGTTGCGACATTGCCAGACACACACAAAATGGCTGTTTAACCTATTTATATTCATTATAAAATAAAACTCGTAAATCCGGGATCTCGTAAACTTGATCCTCATAAAGTGAGGTATTACTGTATGTATACATGCAGTGTGTGTGCGTGTATACAATTGTGCTTCTAGCAGCGGGACTCTAACTCATGAGTTCCAGGATTTTGAGGAATATGGAAGCCACACCATGGTCCTTTTTGTTGCCTGGTCTACATTGACCTGGAGCAGTAGCACCTGTCAGGGTCTCAGCTACGTGCTAATTAGTTACCATCGGAATTATCTCGAAAAGAAGGTCGATCACACAGTTCACAATGGACCCAGCGCAGCTCCTTAATTACTCTTCTAAAAGAAGGTAACTCCATACATGTCCCGCATCCTCATAACCTCTGGTCTTGTGGTACTTGATGCACCAGACCAATATCAGTTTAAAGGACTGACATGCCTTTGCAATATTGGGACAGGGCATTTAAAGATTAAGAAAGTTTAAGGAATAAACATATACAGAAAATCTGAAAGAATATATATACAAAGGGTTCTTGGATTTAAGGATATTGCGAAACTGAATGACCACTGCATTAGGTGCATGAATCTGAGATTGGAATATGTATTTTCTTTTACCCAAAGCCAGGAACTTTTCAGCACTCCCTCGTGTGTGTGTGTGTGTGTGTGTGTATGTGTGTGTGTGTGTGTGTGTATTGGTTTTGTTGAATATTGAATACATGCATTTGAAAGTGTATCTATAAAGTAATGTAATTACATTCTTTTAAATTAGTTCCCGTAATCGCTCAACACCTGAGGCAAAGTCACCTCCCTCAATACTAGTCCCCACTTAGTTGAGAGGTCTAGTCTTGCAAGTTGCTTGGTGACTAGACTAGTGCCAGGGCTATGTATAAAGCACCCAGTATACTCTGTAATGTGATTGCCATTGAGAAGAACATTCCGCCCTAATGACCATGCCAAAGCAGACACTGGAGCTTCGTGCATTCCTCTTAAATCATCCAATTTATGCCTCCATGGAAACAGACGTTACTTATTGACTATGATAATGACGATGGTACATATATACTTACCTACCTACCTATATACATGCATATCTGTATGTATGTGTGTGTGTTCTCTATTTACTCATGTTTAAATTGAACTGATTTAGTATTAAATCTTGGTACAAAATTTTTCCCTTCAGTTTTCGCTTTACTCTGTACATATGGCAAATCCCATTTGTTTTTCAATTACAATCAAGTATGAGATAGTGCGCCTTCTTCAGCCGATAAAGGAGTAAATATGGTGTGTGTGTGTGTCTGTGTCTGTGTGTGTCCACGTGTGCACATATATTCATATGTAAATAGATATAAAGGCATTAACTGGTGGAATGTGCCTGTGTATATGGTGAAATACAATGCCACAAGTGTACCCTAAAACAGTTAACTAAATTGGGAAGAGAACATTTTAAAACAGGTCTCGTAATTAGTTTTCTTGATGTATTAATCTCTTTTGACTAAGCAAGTGTAAGCTAGAGTTTAAAGGAAAGGGTGAGAGTCAAGGCAATCTAATCCAGCATTAATAGTCCACCTTCTCGCATGTGTTTTGCAATGCTTGCATGGAAAAACGTATTACAAGTTTTCTTCTCAGATATCAGTTTTACAACGAAGATATTGGTCTCATGATGAACATATTTTTCTGTTTTTTTCTTCTTTATCTTATGTAGAGGAGAAACACTGGTTTTGCTATTTCTTTTTTTTTTTTTTT
>NC_068984.1:47357092-47365677 GCF_001194135.2 Octopus bimaculoides | reverse complement strand
GGAGATCAGCCCCTAACTGTTCTGAGTTTACATTTTTGTCTTTTATTGGCAATAAAATAAGTACCATTAATATCTGAAAGTTGACTCATCACCCTTAGATGAAGGTTACTGCACAAAACATTAAACTGCTCCTCTTTTGAGCTCTATACTAAATTATTACACTTTGAGCTGTTCATTAATTTCCTACCTTGACAGATACGTGTTTTCTAGGATCCTAAGTTTGTTCTGCAATTTTGAATTAATTTATTATAACAACACCACAAAATGTCGCTTTATGTTTGAGAAACCACTTGAATGATTTCACAGTATTGACTACCAGGTAGTTTTTGCATTTATCTCGTTTAATATCAACCTATACATGACAGCTTATGTTAAAGTTACTTATTGTAATTAAGATTTCATTAAAAATCTCATTACAACAGGATTAATGACTTGTATGTCCAGATGGTCAACAATAGCATACCTGAGGAGAAATACCTTGTCTCTTTTCTTGAACTGCTAGTAATAGCAACCAAATTTCAGTCAAATTACACCCTAACAAATTCACAAAAAAAAAAAAAATGGAAGAATATTGTATAAAGATGACGCTCTCTAGATATCAAAATATTTCATTGAGTGCCATGGTTAGATTTTTTGATTATGTATCCTTTTAGGTGATTAAAGGTTGATCCTAGGCTAAACAACAACAGTAACAACAACAATTAATTAATTTCCAAGTTGCAAGGATTTAAATAAACCATTCCCAAAACTTTGTTATTAGACAACCTTTATATCCAACTTAACATGGATGTTTTGTTAGAATGCCGAACACTGTAGTGCTCACCTTGAAAGGCCGTCTCTTGAGGACACATGGTGCATGAAAGCACACGTTCATTTCGTTGGCAGCTGAGAATCATCTGCTATAGGTGCCGGGACTGTCAGATCACGTAATCTGAACGAAACTGTCTCTTCAGCCAAACCTCACTGCCAACGATATATAAAATTACAGTAACTTGTCAGACACTGATGTCGCAAATAGCCAGCAGGCTTATAATAAAATAATCAGTGTTAGAAACAGTATTAATACCAAAAGGCAAACTTTGTATTCAACTGAACGTGAATGTTTTGTTAGAACACCTAATAGTAACACAACATGCACGTTAAGTTGGATATTAAGATTGCTTTCGGTATTAATACTGCTTCTCTCACTAATAATACTGCTTCTCTCACTCATTAATACTGCTTCTCTCACTTATGCTTTATTATATTAAAAATTATATGACTCACTCCACTAGCCTATTTGTTGAAAATATATCTCTGACATAACATCATTGACATCAATATCAGTAGTCCAGGGCTGGATTCATGGATACAGTCAGTCATTTCATGACTAACTCATAAAAAGAATTGACATACATGGTTTAATATTTATGTCATTTAATTACAATAATGAACAGTACAGTATTGTCACTACCACCACTATCACTACTGCTGCTACTGATGATGACTGTATTGTACATTAAAATTGCCAAATCGAAACAGAAAAACGAAACAAATCGACTGTCATGATTCAATCTACTTCACTATTGGTAGCCATCAAGCTACATGATGTGAACTTCAAGTCTTGCATTGCACTTACATTCATAAGTAGTGGGAGCCATTAATTTTACAAGGCAAGGAAAACCTTGCTTGCTGTCATCAGACTGTGGTTTGTTTTAGTTCTGTCTTACTTAATGTAGCATTTTTGCTGGTTATTCATTTGGTACATAGAGTAATGTGGAGGCGCAATGGCCCAGTGGTTAGGGCAGTGGACTCGCGGTCATAGGATCGCGGTTTCGGTTCCCAGACCGGGCGTTGTGAGTGTTTATTGAGCGAAAACACCTAAAGCTCCACAAGGCTCCGGCAGGAGATGTTGGCGAACCCTGCTGTACTCTTTCACCACAACTTTCTCTCACTCTTACTTCAAAGGGTCAGACTTGTCACACTGTGTCAGGCTGAATATTCCTGAGAACTACGTTAAGGGTACACGTGTCTGTGGAGTGCTCATCCAGTTGCACTTTAATCTCACTAGCATAGAGTAATGTGAATGAAAATTAGATGTAGTGCAAGTAGACTGAATACCCTGTTGTGTTAAAACCAGTGAGGAATAAGGAACGATAGGAGGAAAGTATGTGGGTTGAAAAGTTAGAGGGAGAGAGTTTTTCCAGTTTGATCAAGACCTTGTTATTGTTTCAGACTTCTGCCAGTCATAAAAGTAAATGAGCAAACAAATTTATATTCAGATCATGATATATGGTTTGAGTTTTCTCTCCTCCTCCTTCTGCAGCTAAAGAAAGATTGTACAGAAATTCAAGTCTTGCCATCTGGTGACGTCATCCATAGCCCAGCATAATATGTTCCAAATACATTGTCTTTAGTGTGTACTTTATTAATAATTAAAATATATTAAGTCAATTGCAGGTTATATGTACTCTCTTTTAAGCATACTGTTGATGACAAAGACAAGTTCCCTTGGATTCTAGATTGCTTCCTATAAAAGTTACAAACCTATGTCTATCACTTTCTCATCTTTTCTGAGATGAAGGGCAAATCTCCAGAATCAGAGTCCAGATTTTTATTTATATGACTTATGGATAAGACTTTGACATGCTGAAGATTAATTCTTTTGTTCATTATTTTCTCAGGTGAACGAAGATATTGGAATGGTTCATATACTAATAAACAATGCTGGCATTGTGACTGGTCGAAAATTTTTGCAGTGCCCTGATGAATTGATACAAAAAACTATTGATGTCAATACAATGGCACACTTCTGGGTAGGTAGTATCTACATTACTACTGAATTATTGTTGATAATGGTATCTTTTTTATTATTTTTGTGTCTTGTTAATCATATTATGGATCAGTTGTACATGTTTCTCACTACACTTCGATATATTATGCATGCCTACTTGGGAACCTCTCTGAAGCTGCCTGACTTGCTTTTAGCACAAATCTGTTTCAAGCCGTATCCTATTCTCTTCAAAAAACGAATGATGTTGAAGAATCTTGGGTGTATTTTCTCACAATAAAAGAGACTAGTGGCAGATAGATCTGCCTAATCAGAGTTAAGTTGCTGTTAATAACTATGTATCTGGAACTGTTCCTCACATTTCAATATCTCTATATTTGTGTATAATCAGTGGTATACGGCACCAAGATATACATTAAGGTTGTTAATTTTGGGAACTATTTTAATATTTAGAGAATATAAGGAAAATACTTATATCTGCCTTTTATTTCTAGATTAAACTACTGTCACATTTTGTGTCTTTTTCTTGGATATCTTGGTGTTCCTAACCTATATTAGAACTTAAAAGGACTTTTATTTCTATACTAAAAGTTACGATATCCCTTTGCAACAGTGCCAATAAAAGGCACTTTTTTAAAAATTGTTTATCTGTTATGTTACAGAACAATTTTGTAAAGCACTGCCTTAGGCAATACATTCAAATATAGTACCTAGTTGCCTACATATATCTATCTCCATTTTATATGTTGTCAGCATGCACCATTATCTGTTCTACTTAGAATAACTAATAAATTAAGCTATATTATCATGTATTCATGAAAAATCAGGATAGTAAGTATTTTTTAAATAGAACAAAAAATGCATAAAAAAGCAGTTGCAGTAAAGTTTGAACTTGTATTTATGCACTTAACAGCTAACATTATAATTTCACAACTAGAATATACAAGTGCTAAAATAATTTTAGTATGTGTAAACGTATTGATTTACATCATAACCTCAAATTATGATGTGGTATGAGGCGCTATAATTTATTAAATTGACCACAGTACTTAACTTGTTAGTATTAGTTTTATTAACTCTGGAAGAATGAACAGCTGGTTTGTCCTTTGTGAAATGTTGGTCAGTGGACTGTAAAAGCAGCACAGTGTTGGAAAAAAAGTTGTTTGCAGTATTTAGTTACACCACTAGGTGTTTATACTTGTTGTAGCATCATCATTATCGTTTAACATCCGCTTTCCATGCTAGCATGGGTTGGACGATTTGACTGAGGACTGCTGAACGAGGTGGCTACACCAGGCTCCAATCTGATTTGGCTGAGTTTCTACAGCTGGATGCCCTTCCTAATGCCATCCACTCCAAGAGTATATCCAAAGTGTAATTATAAATCTCTCAGTCTTGGTTCAGCAAACCCCTAGCATAAAAGACATTGAAGTTATGACCCTCACATCTTATACTTTTAAGTTTAGTATATCAAGAACTACATCTCTTTCTTTTTCTAGAAACAGTCCAGTGAGATTTCGGGGGAAATTTGACTGTTATTTCTAGCTGGTTAAACCAATACATATTGACTCCCACTGTTGCTTGTTGACTGGATATATATATATGATACACATTCTACATTCAGGGCTGATAAAGATTTTCAGGCCACACCTCATCAGCAGCACTTCCATGTATCTGTAACCAAAAGATTTACCACATAATGTTGTTCACTTGATTATAAGAAAGAACCACAGGAAAGGCACAATTCATTTCTTTTGTTTGTATTTAGCTCTAAACCAAACTTTGATTGAGCAGAAATATTTTGAAGGACTCTGCAGCCATTACTTTCTTACTTTTATTGGGACCATTATATCTAGCATTACATTATTCTCAGAGTCCTTCACTTGTCACAATGGTAGGTTTTGTTTTGAGGCAAAACTTAACTGTTATTTCTAGAAAATCAAGCAAACACTGATAAACCCTTCATTGGGAGGATTCATGCTTCTCCAAGCTCTTGAGGTGTTGAATGCAATTTTACAGTGATGTTGCTATTACTGCTGTTAACATAGATTGATATTAGCAACTGTGTTGTAAAATTGCATTCAACTCCTCCAAAGCATGAATCCTCCCACACTGACTTGCCTGATATTTATTTAAATTCTCACATGTATGTTGTAATGATTACTAATAGGATTCAAGCATGTTAAATTAGTGTTTTGGTTTGTTGCTACAATGTACTGTTGAGCGTATCTATAGCTTGTTAATTTTTTTTTTGTTTGTTTTTTTCTAACCTGTTCAACAATTCTAACCAATTCATCTGTACAATATATGTACAGACAAAAGAAAATGGAAATAGTCTTACATATGTTTTGGCTCTTGTCAGAGTCATCATCATTATCTGTGTACCACCAACTCCTGTTTGAGTCATTGTTATTAGCTGTGTACCACCTTGACTTATCTACAAGCACATTGCTTATAAAGTCACTAATATTCAGTAATTAAAGTGAGTAAACTGGATAGACAAATTAGCATATCTAATACTTTCTTGGTATTGAGATCAAACATTAAATTACTGATGTTGTTTCATTACTATATTATAGAACATATTTATTGGGTAATACTGTGTATTATAAACATTGTAATACAGTGTTACAAAGATTGTAAGCAATTCTGGATCTATGATTGCAGCATGGAAGACATATTAATCATTCAAAAAAACGCACAAAGTATAATAAATGATCAAATGAAGTTAACAGTCTTTGTGTGATTTTAAATGGCTAATTGATGCTACAATTGTTGTAGACAATCTATTTGCATATGTTTGTGGACTGAAAAATAGAAAACAATTATATATTTGTTTCAACTCAGCTGTTATGTTTCTTTTTCTGTTTGCACACATATTGTACAGACAAATTGTTTACTATTGTTTAACATACAGGTTTGGCTTGAAAACCCATAGGCATGTTAGTTTTCTCAGTAAATTTTGTGTAATATTGCATCAAAGTAACCATATTTATTCTTTTACATTTTTATTCTTTTGTAAGTTGAAGTCTATCAACTATGGCCCTGTTGAGGCACCACGTTCAATGATTTAGTTAACTGTAATAGCTTCTGTACTTATTTTCATATTTAGATCATGTTCTTATTTTATCAAATCCTATTTGTTGAACCACTAGACTGAGTGGCATAAATGAACATAAACATAATCATGTAAAGACAAACAAAGACAATGACACACAAACACACACACACACACACACACACACACACACACACTTCCGTACAGTTTCTGGCTACCATACATACCTTGTAAGGCATTGGTTGACATGATACTTTAGTACAAAGTTTACTCAAGTTGTCATGCAGTAGGCTTTCAGTCTGAAACCACGTGGATGTAAAACAAACTTTTCTATCACATACACAGCAGTTATGCCTACAGCTATATACATGTACTTAGTAAAGCAAGTTTTGTCATCATTACCTTTATTATAAGTTGCCTCATTCACTTTGTCATTCATACAAACTTTACATTAATCAAGTCCTTGCCATTTTCAGACTGTGAAAGCATTTCTACCAACTATGATCAAAGAAAACCATGGACATGTTGTAACTGTAGCAAGTGCAGCAGGTCTCCTTGGTGTCAATAGCCTTACTGATTATTGTGCCAGCAAGTTTGCAGTGGTAGGATTTGAAGAGAGTCTTCGATTTGAACTTGAAGTATTAGGCAAAGATGGTGTTCACACAACAGTGGTCTGCCCTTTCTATATAAATACAGGCATGTTCAATGGTGTAAAAGTTCGGTAAGTCTACCAAACACTTCTCTTTGTAAATAGAAACTAAGATTCAGTTAACTGTATTTCAAGGCATAAGAGATGTACTGGTTTATGAAAATAATGTCTTAAAATATAAGCCTGGTCTTATGTAAGAAGTTGGTCATACATTACTTGTTTGACTGACTAAAAATGTCTTTTCCTTGAATATGGTTTGCTGAAAGTGGAATGTTCCTAAAATGCCCTTGTGTCTTTTATGCCTTCAAATATGTTACCTTTCTTTCAGACTTAACTTTTATTTTCTTCCACTTCAAAACTGATAAAATTAAAGTGTATTCATTAGTAAAATGAAATAAATTATTACTGAGACTGAAAAGCATATAAATTAGATTGAATTTCAATTATTGTCCCCAAATTTATTTTCTTTTGAATTCTATTATTTACTCTTGGTCCAACATGTTTTCCATTCTTTTTATGTATGCCTAAGTATTGTGATTGCTGAACTCAAGGTGCTGTAATGATACCAGTATGTGTCCATAGGCTTACTCTTTACCCTAAAGAATTGGACTGCCGTTTCTTTAATGGCATGTCAGCTTCTGAGAAATTCTTGATTTTTAATTTTATTTCCTCCTCCTCACTCTTGGATTTAGCCACAATTGCTATTTATTCCTCTCTTCAAAGAAAAATGATTTCAATAGATCAGGGATTTATATTTGGTATATTTTTCTTCTTTATATGTGTGTACGCATGCATGTGTGTGTGCATGACTGTATGTATGTGAGTTCCTGTCACCTAGTGGTTAGGATCTAATAGTCTTTATTGCAAGACTGTTGTTTCAATTCCCATATCAGCAGTGTGTTTGTGTTCTTGAGCAAAACACTTCATTTCACATTGCTCAGTCCACTTAAAGCTAAATGGGTAACCCTGCAACAGACTGGTGTCACATTCAAGGAGAATGCTGTCCTGCCTGCCTAGCCTGCAGGCTGGCATCATTTGAAAGCTACAACAAAGCAAGGAAGTGTACTATGAACAGTGATGTATAACAACATCCTATAGTCTGGTTGATACAGTGATGCAGGGATATATATTGCATAATTCTTCCTAATATAAACACAAGACTTGAAAGAAGGAGGGTCTAGACCCATGATTTCCAATGTGGGGAACATGCCCCACCGATGGGGTATGCTAATATTTTGGTGAGGCATGCATAGAGTTATGCTGAATTTTTATACCTTTTGTATGCAATGTTTAGTATATCATGATAGAAAGGGGGCAATTCGAGAATAAGTTATTTAAAAAAAAATTCCTTACATCCCTTCTGTGGACAATTTTATCAAATTTTGGACACTTTAGAGACAGCAGGTCATTTTCATCTTATTCATAAGATATGATGTCACTAAAGAGGGAATAGATTATTTCCTTCGATTTAGTGGTATTTGAAAACATGTAGGTAATTACAAACGAGTATGTGTATGTGTGGTTTCTTTGTGTGTGTGTATGCGTGCTTGCATGTAGTATAGAACTGGTCAGTACTGAAAGCAATGCCATCTTAATTCCCTATGGAAAAATAAACTGTAGACAGACTTATGTGTGCAGGTATGTCTAAGAGTATTGATTCTTTTATCTGTGGCGACAAAAAATCTAGGTACAAAAGAAAAATGTGGTGTTGCAGAGTGTTGATAGGGCAATAAATGGCGTTGGGGGTGAGAGATGAAGGAATTGAATGGTGTGAAATGGGTTGAAATGGAGTGGAAGTAAGGAGTAGCATCAACGAAGCAAGAGAAAGAGAGAGAGAGTGGAAGGGAGAAGATAAATAGATAGGGAGAGAGATTTATAGTACTGGTAACACACACATACACACACACAGGTATATATATATTTATGAACAGAAATGAAAATTAACAGGTCATTTTATTCCCACCAGTCAGTATGCGAATTCAACTAAAAGGTAAGAAAAAACTTCCATCATTGATACAAAGGCTTTTGCAGCTGAGAAGATTCACAGAATATTTTTTGTTTCTTTTTGAGCATATTTTCCGAAAGTTTATACTGAAATCTTTTCGTGT
>NC_068984.1:47330218-47356343 GCF_001194135.2 Octopus bimaculoides | reverse complement strand
ATGGACGACTTGTTCAGAAACACCTGTGAGTGGGGAACAGTTCTCAAAAATAGCCCCAATTGTTTTGCCCCAAAATTCCTATGTCCTCGGAATCTACATGGACAGAGGTATATTTGTAGTGAATTTCATTTTAGAATATATATTTTCTTGAAAGTTAAGACGAATTGAAGTGGACTCCAGTGAATTTTCCGAAAACACTTCCCCAGCAAAATTTTGTATATTCGGCATCTACACGATATAACACATATTCGTAGACAATTTCGTTAAAAATATTCCTTTTTCTGAAAGTTATGATCAACCAAAGTCTGGGTGGGGGCAGAAATCTGTAGTTATGCTGATTCAAAAATACGTAAAATGAGTAGTGCAAGTAAAAAAAAGTTCATCAATATTCAGAGGAATATTTAAAATTTGGATTTATACCCACTTTCCAATATAAGCTGTCACCGAGTTATGGGAGAAAAACTAAGATATTGTGAATTTTCCAAAGTCGTCTCCCCACACCTCAGAAAAGATTTTCCCAAAAAGTTTCTTTATAATCATAATCTGTCAGTTGAAAGGTATTTATATAAAATTTCATTTAAAAAGAAACATTTTCCTAAAAGGTATGAGGGAAAAACTCAGATCTTGTAAATTTTCCAAAGTCCTCCCCCACCCATTGCTTTCCGCACATGTTTTATTCATATTTGTTTCCTACACATTTTTTTACATCCGTTGTACTATTTTTCTACATCCGTTGTACTATTTTTTTTTTAATATTTTGGTTCTGGGTAATATTGTAAACATTAACCAAATTTTGAATAATAAAAATTAGATATCACAAGGGGGCATCAGGATTTTAGAAATGATTCATTGGAGCATGACCACAAATTGGTTGGGAACCACTGGTTTAGACAATTACATTAACCTCAGTGCACAACTGGTACTTATTTTATCAACTCCAAAAGGATGAAAGGTTAAGTCAACTCCAACAACATTTCGACTAAGAATGCAAAAGAAGAAGAAATATTGATAAACATTTTGTCTGGTGCAGTAACAATTCTGCCAGTTCATCAACTTATATATATTGCATACTGTTCAATACTAAATAAAATTAAGTTAACGGAAGTAGCTCAACTAAGCCAAGGGAATAGATTGAGTGATTTTAATGTAGTACTGTGATGATACTGGTAATAAGTAACATCTTAGTTGCTTATAATCCTGGATCATACCCTTTACTAATAGCTATCTCAATTTACTTATACCTTCAATGTTCCATGGAAACAAAAGCTACAACCAACTTACATTTTTTTTCTGGAAGACAATCATTCCAGTCACCTACTGATGGATAATTCAATTTAACAATTGATTCTGTCACAGTGCTCTTTGGATAATTATATTTTTCTGTTTGTATTTTTCTTTACTTTGTTTTAATTCTTATTCAGTTCCCAAGTTACATTTAATAATTGTTTTTCTTCTTGGTGTCAGGTATTTGACATTTAACTTGTGCATCATTAGTGTATGCATTGTGCCAGATGTTTGTGTGTGGCAGGTCAGAGGTCATATGAAATTCAAATATTATATGTGGGAAATTTTATAATTAACATATTTTTTATTGACTCCATCATCGCCACAAAACACCAGCACTACTACTATTATCACTTTCATTTTGATAATCATCGTTTGGGTAATTGTTATCATCATTACAATCATCAGTACTACAACCACCAATAAAATTATCATCACTATTATCACTATGACTGCTGCTGCTACTATTAGTACTACTAATGCCAAACAAACATCATCACCATCATCAGAATTTCAAAAGCCACGTTTATCTGTATTGTTGCTGGCATTCATTCAAGAGATCAGTTGTACAGCATTTTTGCCTAATAACATTGTAAAGCTGGTCAGGTGGTTCTTTGGGGGCAGCATATATTATTCCCCATTAACTTAGTTTACCTCAATTAGCTGAAGGAAATAAATGCTAGACCTTCCAGTTTATTCACTCCCAGTAAACTAGCATTCCTTCATCATTGTTTTATGAGTATGACAGTATTCACTGTGGCAGATTTTTTTACAGCCAGATGCCCTTTCTGTTGCCAACCCTAACCTGTTTCAAAAGCAATTTAATATTTCCTTACGGCCTGACATGTTTTCACAAGAGACTGAAAATGTGTGAACCCCACTTGCATGGTAACGACACCCTAATATGGAGTAATGTCCAGACAAGAAGATACACACACACACACATATGTATATATGACAGGCTTCTTTCAATTTCTGTTTAGCAAATCCACTTACAGTGCTTTGGTCAACCTGGGCTACAGTAGAACTACTTAACCAGACAGTGATGCCTCCAACTCTAAGAAAATACTTATTTCTCATGACACCTATTTATTTCCTTGTTTATTTTACATCCACTTCACATAATCAATAACACTTCACTAAGTAACTCCTCTGTATAGAATACTGACGTCTAGGAAACACACACACATGCACGCAGGCTTGCGTACACACACACACACACACACACACACACACACACACATATATATCTTCAATAAAAATGAAGTAATGATTGTGTAGTAATACAAAGGTAACATTGTAGTGATACACCAACAGCTTTTTTGAATAACCCAATCATAGCTAATGTTCCCTCCACATACAAACAAGACACAAACATCACTTAAAGGAAATTGAGCAACACATTACAAATTAAATGCATTGTTCATCCCAAATATTACTGTGCTATCTATCACAATGCTATCCTTGTCTTAATACAATGCTGTGATCATGTTTCCTCTCTATTTTTTTAATTGTGTCACATTTGCATATGAAAATTCATGAAAAATAACTTTGCAGGATATGTCAGATAAAAGAGTTGTCTAACGCCTTATGTCCCTGTCAGTGTTTGACTGTGAATTGTTTGATGTTTGGGAGTGAGAGAAAGGAAAACATGAACTCATTGAGACATGCTGCATTATTTACCTTCAATGGGTAAGAATGACTTTGCTACCTCTAACTGGCAGTGTTAGTTTCCAGCTAGTCACAGCTCTGCTACAGAGTTTTTTACTGATAAAAAAAAACAAAAAAACAAAAGAAGCATTTTTGTATGGCTTAAATAAAGGAGGGAAGGTTGCACCCATAAGCTTCGCAAGACCGTAATGTTAGGGAGGGAAAAATCTGCTGCGAAGGCTTTCAACAGAGTGCACTCTGCTAAATACAGTCAAAATGCAGGTAGTGGTGTTAAACTAGGTCACATTAAATCTATTACTCAGCCTAACTAAAACTAGTAATTATCACCTATGGTTACCTGAACAACTTCAATTACAGGTGTGTTCAGCATGTGCAGTTTGTAAAAGATCCTTACTAGCATAAAGCAATTTGGCTGCATTAAGAACTAAAATATGACAGAAGTAGATATATATCTCATGGTCAAGGAAAGAGGCGTTTACAAATGGGCATTCTTTATCTTTCAATAGAGTGGTGTAATAATGGATTAGGTTACACAAAAGCAATATTCCAGCTAATTTTGTCTGGACAAACACACACAGATACCAGCATATTGTCTATTTCCCTCCCTCTCTCACTCTCACACTGTCGTATAAATATGGTGTGTAGGAGTATGTGTATTTGTGTGTGTGTGTGTTATATAAAGATGTGTAGCTGTATGTGTGTATATTGGCATCTGTGTGTACACATCTAAATATGCATATTTCAATTTTCTGTTAATTTCATTTTCTTTAGATTTCCTTACCTGATGCCTATATTGGAACCAGGATATGTATCAGATAAAATTGTGGAGGCTGTACGTTGTAACACTCATATTTTATACATCCCACGGTTGCTCTATTACACACTTGGACTAAAAGGGTGAGTATAAGAGAGTAACAATCTCTTTTACAAATATCTATTTTATATTTTTGGTTTCAGCGTTAAGTTTCTCTATTTTCAATTTAGTGCCATTTACAAGCCTTTTCTATCTTCAGGAAATCTATAATAATTCCATCACATGCGGTACAAATTTGATGACATAGTTACTGATATTGGATGACATGGAAGCTAGAATGTTTTACATATATAGCACTTTTTTATTCATATTCTTTACTTAGAGACTACTTAAAATTCTTAAAAGTCTAGATCATATGTAAATGGTTCAAGATACATGCATAAATACTTATATATTTTTAATTAAATATATATATATATATATGCGTGCGCATATATGTGTGAGTGTTTGTGTGTGTGCGTTTGTAATATAATATATATATATATATATATATATATATATATATATATATATATATATATATATGTATATGAGGTGGTATCAAAAAGTTCCTGGACTAGTTATGTTTAATAAAAAATAATTTATTTCCTTAAGTTTTATTATCATCAACTTCAAAATAGTCACCTTATGCAGAAATACAATGGTCCCAGCATTCCTGCCATTTTTGGAATCCAGCCTGAAGGTCGTTTTCCATATATGAGTCAAGGACCTTCTGTGATTCACTCTGGATCTTGACAATGATGTTAAAATGGTGCCCTTTTAGTGGCAATTTCATCTTGGGGAAGAAATGGAAGTCTAAAGGTGCTAAATCTGGTGAAGAGGATAGCTTCAGAAGCAATACCATGTTTTTGGAAACAAACTCATGAGTGAAATATTCTATGAAACCACCTTCAGCTTCAATGACTGCTTGAATGCAGGATTGGAATTGTTGACATGCCTGCACCAAATATTTCTTATTCATTTTGGATGTCATCTGGATTATGGTGGCCTTCAAAGATCAACTGACAGTTATTTTAGGGGTTGTTTGAGCTTTGTTAAATGGTGCTGAATCTTATTGGAATACAAATGACCTCTCATAGTTTAATTCTTCCATCCAGAGCTTAACGACTGTCTCTAACATTAAGGCCCTGGGGAAACATATGAAGTAGCTTGACATGACCTCCATTGTTAACCATTCCTACAACCATCACAGTTACTTGAAATTGGTGTGCATCATCCTGTGGACATCAGAAGGATCTGCACATAATCATCTGTTATTTCTCTAGTAAGACTTTTGGTTGAAACTTTACTCATCTGAGAAAAATCAAAGCTTGCCATGTTCATGAAGTGCTTAATCTTGTTAAATAACCACTTGGCATGAATCAAATGGATCTTAATACCTTTGCAGACATGAATTGACCTTTCCTCAGAGCATACGATTTCTATTAAATACACCAAAGTTCTTATAGTCCACTCTGACACCCAAAGTCATTTGGCAATGTTTCACAGTGCTTTTATGGGTTCATTACCAATAACATTTTGAACCTGTTAGATGAATTGTGGTGTCCTTACAAGGTCCAAATATTTAGAAAGTTCATATATATATATATATAACTTTAACATTTGATGTAACTGTAACATTCCGATCAGAGGCTTCCAATTTGATCTGAAGTTTATATACAAAAAATTTTTCAACTTTTAAAAAGTTGGCAATTTCTAAATAATTTTCTGCCACTTGTATGGCAACAATGACTGCACATCTTTTCATTTTTACCGGACATGGTGGGAGGATCAAAAAGAAATAAAAACCTTTAATTGATTTGAAGATAGCAATATACTGTTAATTATGTGTCCTCAAATACCGCTTGTACCCCATGTAAATTGTGTACATGTGTATGTGTGCACTTATTTCTTTTGAAAAGGAGTTGTGAGTTGGATTCAACAATGGCACAAATGTATTGTGTTAGAGACTATATTGAATATTACCTTTGTAAATTAGATGATTTACACTACCGACATGTGTAATTTCAATGACTTGTGTCAGTTAATTAAAATGCTATGCTCACTTTTGCATTACTCTAGATACAGCCTGCTTAGCATCCAAACATCCTTTAAATCATGCTGCAACTTTAATAATAAATGATACCCTGATCAGTTCTCTGATATACAAAAGGAAACATGGCAGATCTTTTCAAATGAAGATAACCTGGGGCTAAACAAGATTGCCAGCAATCTGTAATTTGCATATTCTTCATTTGGGTTGTTTCACAATGCAAACTACATCTGAAACTGAAGACTTAGATTCTGTCTGCATCTTGGGTTACCAGCTGGAGGATTACAAGAACTATGGAGACCTCGCTCCATGGTTGTTCACCCTGCAAAGAATATACTCTTAATTTCCTTAATATCACACCTTACCATCTTGCAAAAGAACACAATATAATGATCTACTTCAGGGTACACTGTGAGTAAAAATAAATGGATAACAATAAAATCAAGGGCACTCAGAGAGTGCAAACCTCCACCAAGGCAACATCAAAGTATTCTCAACGATTAGCCAGAGTTGATTTTTAAAATGAGAATACCTGAAATGAACTCAACTTCTCTCACAAATGATAATACTAAAAATGAACCCGGCTGCTCTCAAAAATTAAGTAAAAAAAACAGGAAAAATAATCCAGAATCCCTGTCCAGTACTGGATCGATCCCAAAATCTAATCAGTGCCAGTCATAAGGCCAAACATCCCTGAAAGTTTCATCCGAATCCATCCAGCGGTTCTTGAGATATCTTGTCCATGGACAAACAAACAAACAAACAAACACGATTGAAAACAATACCTCCACTTTTGCTAAGGTGGATGTAAATATAAAGGCTTAAATGCTTTTGATCAATGTTCTGCTCAATCAGAGGCAACTTACATTTCAACAACAATACAAATAGCATTAAATAATACTGAATATCTCAAGTAATGGCTGTTGCAGCATGGTAAATGTTAAACTAAATGGCATGGACTGAATTAAATAATTGCATGAATTCTTCAAACGAATTGTTCTACTATGCATTGCATGAACTGCTTTCATTATTTTACTCCATTTTATATAGATATATATAACAGGAAGAAGAGTAGTTTGTATGACCTTCTTTAGGAATCCGAAAACTGGTTGGGAGTGAATTATTCTCAAATTTCTCAAATCAAATATTTAGCTTAAATAATTGCAGTAAAGTGGACTTCCCTCAAAGTATCAATTCTATTCTGATTGTTCTCTTAAGAGACCACCACTGTCAACAGGGTGATTCAGCTTTTTGTACAGATTATTTCAGTAAAAATTATTTTGTACAGATTATTTCTGTAAAAGTACAAGGCTACATATTTTGAGGGAATCTATTCCAATAATAACTGCTGAATTATTTTCTCAATCTAAAAAGGATGAAATTTGAAATTGACCATGGTGAGATTTGAACTAGAAGAAAATAAAGTAACTAATTAGTGTATAATAATAATAATAATAATAATAATAATAATAGTAATGATAATCTTCCATGATATTTAACATCTAGGTACCAACTCTTATGATTCGTGAAAAGAGACCCTGAGAGACCCTTTGAAACTTTTGACAACAGGTTGCTGTCTGCTCTCACAGAAATGACTGGAGCGAGTTAGATCTAGAACTCTGAGAAGTAAAATATGATAATAATAATTTGAAGACTAAGAATAATTATAAAGATTTCAAATTTTGGCACAAGGTCAGTAAATTTACAGGTAAGGGTGAGTCAATATCATTGACCCCACTGCTCAACTGGCGCTTTATTAACCCTGAGACGATGAAAGCTAAAGTCAACCTCAGCAAAATTTGAATTCAGAATATAAAGACAGACAAAATGCCACTAAGCATTTTGTCTGACATACTAGCAATTCTGTCAGCTCATTGCCTGATTAAGAATGATAATAATGTTAATGATAAGAATGTGCCTTAACATTGGCAGTCAATTCTAACGTGCATTTATGATGATGATGATAATGATGAGGATAATGTTCCTTTTGCATAATTCTTTAAAAGTTTCTTTGTTGTTGATGCTGCTGCTGTTGATTATGATAATGATGTTGATTTTCTTGCTGATGTGGTTAATTAATAATTATTAATGAAAAATATTTTGTTTCAGCTTCATGTTAACTATCCTAGATTACACAACCTCCTGACTAATTGTTTATTTGTTTCTCTTATATGGGTATGCATAAATACATACATACATACACACATGTATATACTATATATATATGCATATGTGTGTGCATGTGTATATGCATATATATATATATATATATATACACACACACACACACACAAAGACATACATATATCTGTGTGTGCACATACATACATCTGCAAAGACATAGATGTGTATGTATGTATGTGTGCGTGCATATTTATACAAGCCTGTTGCAGATATATTTGTTCACACATAGCAACACACAAAGATTTCAAATCTTTTGATGATCAAGTGTTATATCAACAGAAAAATCTAACTAAGAAAATCAGAGGACAACATGATATTTTGTTGTGGTTTTGTTTCAACATGTTTGCCATGCGCCTTTAAGTTGAAGCTATATATATTTTAAACCATCACAGTTGAATGGTGCTCCTTGTGGGCTTCCTTGTTCTGTTTTATTCCAATCCAGTGATCAAGTATTTGCATTTCCTATTTCACATATACTTTTCCATGTTAGCATCAGTATAAAGTCTTTCACAGATTCCTCTCTACATCTCTTACTGCAAAACTTTAACTTCTGGTTGAGTGGATACAAAAAACCTTCAGACAACATGACATCAGAATAGTTTTCAGATATTTCACCAGAGTTATATATATAAAGTGTGTGTGTGTGTGTGTGTGTGTGTGTGTGTGCGTGCACGTACATGTATGTTTATGCCGTGTAAGTTGGCATGTATAGCATTCCATACATTTGTAGAGGGTTTAACAAAGAGGAAAATACAAGACAACACCCAAAGTTCAAAATGTAAGAACATTAAAAATCTCAGATAAGATGTAGAACAAGTGTGTTGCATGAAAAGAAAATCACATAATACTGTAGAATTTTTTTTATGAGTTAATCACTTGAGGAGGAAAGTAGTACCCACAATCTTTTAGGGCCTTGGAAATTGGTGGGGAAGAATTGAAGGAAGTTATTCTCAGACCAGAGATTTAGTTCAAAAGCTTGTAACAGATTGGACTTTGCTCCCGCCTGAGTCCATCCCTGGTCCTATGATACAAGCTTCCTGCTTTTCAGTGATCTAAATTTAAATCTTCCATCAAACTTTTCTATTTATTTGTTCTTCTCACTAGCTTGATACTGACTGGGTTATTTTCCTTTATTTATCATTAACTTTCAAAATTAATTAAAACGAAGATAGTTTATTTCAACAGAAATATGGCAATGAAAAGGTTAAAATAGGCAAAGGATGAAGTCTCTACTCAAGAAGAGAAGAAGTCTCTCTGATGCATTTTCAAGCAGTTTCAGTTTATGAAATTTAGCTCACAAAGTTTTGCTTGATCCAAAGTGACAAGAGAATACACTTGTCCAAGGTGTCCTGCACTGGAATTCAACCTACAATTATGTTGTGAACAATTAAATGTATATTTATAATACATTTTGGTTCTCTCGATAAATAAGGAATCTAAGAAAACTGTGTTAACAACAGTTCGTCCTTAAGATGGTTAATAAGGGAATTGGTAAGTTCAGTTGTTAAAGAGTGTAGAATCTAATCTTAAGCTCTGAGGGTGAGGAAAGCATAGAATTTATTGTTGTTACTTTGGTGCAAAAGTATTGCCTCTGGTCAAATGAAGTCACCACATTTTCTTTTTCCCTTACTCTCAAATAAAGAGTAAAACTCATAACTTTAGATTATGCACACTTCAATAACTGAACTTATCAAATACTTCAATGTTCTTACCTATAATTAATTCACATAATCATTAATGTATTACATACAAACTATCTTAACAGTCTCTACTTCACAGTCATGCCAAAATTCAATGCATACTTTTTCATTCATAAATTATTGGGCTAAACTATAAAGAAACATCTTACCATTTTTGGTTTCAGAATTTTTAAAATGTCTATAGAAATATATGTTCAATCTTACTCACACTGTACTGAAGATGAATCAGCTGATATGTTAGAAATAGTAACCAAATTTTCCTCAAAATGTATGCTGTTGTCATAAGAAGATAAGTTTGAAGGGAAGACAAGGTGGTGACAGTTGTGATGCTTTTAATTCCAGACCTGCTCAATTAATGTTAACTTGGTGCTAAATAACAAATAGGATGAGATCTGCTCCTTTAATTGTCAGCTCCACATATTTTTTGTTAGTTATAAACCTTGTATTATGATACAAGACTCTGTGTGTGTGTGTGTGTGTGTATTAATATATAATTAAATAATTAGTTTGGTCAATATTGTGTTATAAACATGTCTTCATATTTTTAAGAATATTTGCCTGAAATCGGTGCCTGCACTCACATATACATGCTGAAAGACACCTTTTAAAACATCAACAAAACATTGCTGGTGATGCTTGCAAACCTACCCATTTTATTTGCATGTTATAGCTAAACATGTTCTTCTTCTTCAGATTATTGCCACACAAATGCATATCTCTGCTTGCTCGTTTCTTTGGAGTATCTACAGACATGGAAAAATTCAAGGGTAAACTGGGACAAAAGAAGGAATGATTTTTCTGAGTTCGTTCACAGGTCTCTACATTTTCTGAGAATAATTCTTCTTTAAATCTATTGCTGCCTTTGTGTCTTATCTTTATGTTGCATCTCTATTTTCTGTACTGGTCATCCACTTTACCACAACATACTCACTCATCTATTATCCAACTCTGTCAGTATTTCTTTATCACTCACTCTCACTGCTTTTGTTTAATATTTTTTTGTTTCTCTTGTTGGCTTCTCCGCTTTGCACCTCATATTCCTGCTTTCATATTTAGTCATAAGCACTAATGTGTGAAAGAAGACAGAAACAAAGGTCATTGCTTCTTTTTTCTGGATCACACTAGATTATATATCTGATATTATTTCTCACCATTGTTTCAGTAATGTTTTCATATCTTTTTAATTGCCAATATCTTTTTGAATCTTTTATCTTATGTCTGTGCATGTTCATGTGTATATATATATATATATATATATATATATATATATTATAAAAGACTGAAATATATGATATTATTTCTAATTCTGTACTTACATTTGTTTCATTACAATGTGTGAAATACATTTTATGAGCATAGATATTAATAGTAACAACAATAATATGAGTATAATGAATTTATGATATAATAATATATTTACATTCATTTTATACCCTTGTACAATTCGTTGCACATAGGTGTTAAAGGAATTGCACATTGGTATTAAATGATAATGTATGTATTCATATATATATGTATATTATCAGGGAGGGCATCTAACCATAGAAACCATACCAAAGCTGACATTTAAGCTTGGTACAGTCCTCTGGCTTGCCAGCTTCTGTCAAGCCTTCCTACCCATGCCAGCATGGAAAATATTATAAATTATTATTATAAATTCCAGTCTTTGTTTTGATATAGACACACTCTGCAACTCATACACTTGACCATAAATTTCAGTTGGTATGTTTAATTGTCCCCTTAAAGATAAAACATCTGCATCCATACAGCAGATAGCTAGAATTTGCAGAAGTGTTTCATGAGGACACAACTTGAATTGTAATCCTTTTTTCATATATATATATATATATATATATATACTCAGGTCGTCATTGGCTTATGACCACAGTTGGTTCTGACTGGTCGTAAGTCGATTTGGTCATAAGTCAGCCTATAGGCCTATATAGTTTTGTTTTATATTTTTACATTCTTAAGGTACATTCTCAGGTAAAAGTAACACACAGCATTCTGTATTATACTATTATACTGGTGTTAGTAAAAAATTTCGGAGTCTCAAGCAGTCATCTTATAAACAACTTTGAAGTTGCCTCAATGTTTCTGTGACAGGATAGTCATCCAACACAGCGGTGATCAATAACCAAGTCTAGGGGAAGCGTTTGTTTGCTGACATCCTCCGTAAACCCATTAAATTTCAACTGGACTATTTATTATTGCTGCCGGGAGCTGGCACACCAATCATTGTAAAGTTGATCAGTCATAAGTCGATAATGACCTGTATAAATGTATACAAGAGTATTGTAGTTTGCTTAAAGCATTATAATATTGAAGAAGATAAAAAAGGGGAAAATAGAAAACTTCTGACAATGAAGAAAATTTAATAAAACTTTTATATTCAAATTTTAATTAGCTAACAGAACCTCCATAACTGGACTTTTCTCAGACTGTTCTTTTCTTCTGAAGATGGGCCTTTGTGCCTGAAATATAAAGGTTTTATTAAACTCATCACATTGTCAGAAGCTTTCTATTTTCTCTCTTGTTACCTTCTCCAAAATATACATACATATATATATATATATATATATATATATATATATATATAAACTTTTTCCAATTTCTGTTTTCTAACTCACTTTGTTCTCATTCTCCTTTTATTTATTTTTCCTTCTTCTTTTCTTATTTTTATTTTCTTTTTCTTTTGGAAAATTCTCTTTGCATTATCTTATTATTTAGTTTCTGTCATATTTCCATTGTTTTCTGTTATTTTTATATTTAATTGTCTTTAACAATTCTAATCCTTTCTTAAACTATTTATTCCTGTTCTTTGTATGTTATATTCTTTTCTTGATTTCTTTTTTTTATATATTCAGTTGTATACATACATACATACACACATATATTTATCATGGATGCAGATGTATACGTGTATATATACAATATGTACATAGTGTATGTATATGTATGTGTGTGTGTATTTATTTATTTATTTAGATAGATAGATAGATAGATATCTTGCTTGTTCTACTTAATTCTACAACTGGAAAATTAACTAAATTTAATGCCACTTCAATTAACTGCAAAGAATTTGGTTTCATTTTCAGTTTTCTATTTTCATATTGTTTCTTTTTGCTTCAGTTATTCTTGATGATAAAAAGCATATTACATTTTTATGTGAAAGTTTTTGTGTTAAGGAATTTTTATATAATTGTTGATGCTGCAATAGTAACTGTATCTTTATATAGAAAGTAAAAACAAAAGATAAATTGGCATTTAATTATAATTCACTAGAATTTAAATGTGTTTTGTGTGTGTGTGTGTGTGTATGTGTGTATACATTTTACAAGAAAAGTTTGTCAGTTAACTTCAATGTTTCAGCTTAATGAGACTGTAACGTACATTGGTTTGTCAGGCCTAATGTTTATATATGTATTTTGATGTTAATTTTTATTGTATATATAGAAATATCTTTATGGAGAGTTTAACTGGAAAAAAAATAAAGAATTTAAGTAAGAGGAAGAATATGTAAGTAAAATAAACTGGGGGATGAGGTGATAATGAAGGGATAGAGAAAATAAACATGTAATGAAAAGTAAAGCCATTTCCTGGTTTTGACAGTTGATGATTTGTTGAATCTAGTTAGGTTGCTTCTCTTATGTTGGTTATATTTAGTGTAAAAAGATTATTGATTATTTAAATGTTATTGTTAGGGGGCATTCAGTGTTCAGGTACTGTTAGATTTATATAGGAACACATGTGATACATGTCATAAAATTGGTTGCATTAGTGGTTTGTGTTGAAAGCCTTGTTGAATCTAGTTATCTAAATTTATTATATTTAGTGTAGGTAAATTAACAATTTACAAAAGCTAATGGAGGGAATGTGTGTGCATGTGCATTTGTATGTGCGTGCACATGCATGCAGTTCATAGATGTTATGGTTGGTTATTCTGAAATAACAGTTTAGGAGATAACTGAAACTAAATTATGTAGCATCAAAAAGAGCAGTTCATATTTCAGTGTTGGGGTAATATATAGTGGATGGAAAAGGAAATAGGAGAGATACGGAACATGATAAAAAAGATAGCAGGAATTTGCGTTGTGTGGAGATTTGAATGTGTGTTTAGGAGAATGGATTCATTGGGATAGGTTTCTTGATGTATTTGATTGTTAGTGTGGTTGGCGTTAGGAAGGGCATCCAGCTGTAGAAACTCTGCCAAATCAGATTGGAGCCTGGTGTAGCCACCTGGTCTACCAGTCCTCAGTCAAATCATCCAACCCATGCTAGCATGGAAAGCGGACAATAACAGATGATGATGATGATGATGATGATGTGTGTACTTCTACATGCTGATGTATATTTGAAGTCATAGGCACAGGTGTGATTGCAGGGTAAGAAATTTGCTTTCCCGATACATTATTCAAGGTTCAATACCTCTGTGTGACTCTTTGAGCAAGTGCCTGCTACTATATCCTCAGTCTGATCGAAGTCATCTGAGTAGATTTGGTAGACAGAAAATGAAAGAAACTCATTGTGCATGTGTGTATCGTTCCACAGAATAACAACTAGTGTTACTGTGTTTACGTCCCTGTAACTTAGTCGTTTAGCAAAAGCAGGCAATACAATAAGTACCAGGCCTAAAAAAATGAGTACTGCAGTTGATTCATTTGGCTAAAATTATTCAAAGTGGTGCTCCAGTGTGGCTGTAGTCTAATGACTGAAACAAGTAAAAGAATAGAAGAATCTATAAGCATAGAAAAGTTTTAAATAAGCTTATACATACATATACACATATAATCTGATATATTTTATATTGAGGCAAATATGATGGAACAATTTTAATCTACACAAACTCAAACCAATGAATACACACACATATGCACAAATATATTGAAGCAGTTGCATACATACAAACACAACCATACTTAACTAGGTAAAAAAAACTATGTGTCTATACAAGTGTAATAAATCAGACATAAATGAATTTATCTATATAGATGTGTGTGCAAAGGTACTTCTGATGCATGTCAGTGTGTGTATGAGTTTTACTGATTGTCTGTGTACCATAAAGTATATATACATGTGCATAGAACTAGACACACATACATACATACATACACACATGTGTATATATATATATATATATATAAGTACAAGTTGTGTTCAAGTATTCATCCACCAGAATGTGTAGTTATGGGGACATGTAAGTAAACTAATATATGAAGAACAAAGATATAAATATGTAGTTGTGCAGAAATGTCCAATTTATAGACTAGCATACAGGTACAAAGCAGTGTGTGTGTGTGTGTGTGTGGTAGGAGGAGTTCTTGGAAGTCTGCAGCAAAAAATATTAATAACGATTTGATAGAGAAAGTTAAACAATGGGCATTTTTCTTTCTTTTCTTTCATTTATATGCATATATAAAATGTTTGGATTTTGGTAAGGAAATAGCAGACCACTACTTATGTTTGTTTGTTTGTATTTTTGTTTTTGTTTTGTTTTGGGTTTTTTTTTGTTTTTTTTTGGTGTAGACATCTACACAGGCACAAAAAAAAAGAAACATTAAATACAAAATAAACAGTGGTCTGCTGTTTCCTTAGGAAAATCCAGACATTTCATATAAATAAAAAAAAAATGGAACATTATTTACTGCTCTGACTTATTTTATCTTCTCTATTATTTTATACATACACATGCACAAACAAATGCATACACATTTGAATATTGTGTTGGTTTAGCTATGAATGTCATAGTAGTTGTATGGTTATTGTAGGATATTGAGTTAGAAGAGATTGAATTTGGTTGGCATTATCTATGTGATTTTAAGATGTCTGCAGATAGGTTTTGCATCTGCAAAACAATATTAGATCTGTCTCCAGATTAACCCTTTCCATTACTGACATGTTTTTACTCTGGGGAAATGACTACATATGTAGTTTTATAATCACAAGTATACAATTTCAGTTACTCTACATTGTTTTATTAAGTGTATTATCTGATACTGAATATTTTAAATGTATTTCAAAACAAAACCTTCCCACACATTTGTTATACATGTGTTAAAAAAAAACAAAGTAAGAAAAAAGAAGGAAAGGAAAGGGGTTAAGAATTTTTATTCGTTGAAAAACTTTGCTGTGTTGTAGAGGGATCTAATTTAGAGCCTGTGATGTAAGGTTTTGCTGTATTTACGATGCCCCAAGTGGCAGAGGATGATGTGCTGGACTCTCTTAGATAGCCATTCTTATGTCTAATCTTCACTGTGTAGTCATATGGTCGAGTTTAAATTCCTTGGTCTGTTTGAAGAAGGTGTGTGTGGTGACCTTTGCGATCTATATTAGACACAACTGTACATGCTTCAGTTTGATTCACTGATAATATTCTCATCCTTTGTAATTGAGTATACCTAAAGAATGAGTTTCCAGCTGTATAAAGGGTAGCTTAAATTAAAAACAAAAGCTTATTGATAATACTAGTATGATACAGAGAGATAGACAGTATAAAAATATAAAAATGATAAATAGATAGATAGATAGATAGATAGATAGGTATAGGTAGATATATTCCAAATGGTATTGCTTGTCAAAAATTTTACACTTAATTTCATGATGCTGTAAAAATATTTTTCTGTCTTTCTGATGAGAGGTCAGTCTCCTTGATCATTGCATATAAACTCAATAATTTATCTATATACTATCAATTTATAAATTATCATGTATTACATAATTCTCATGTATTGCATAATTTATTTTCCACTTGCCAAAAGTCGTTATACACAAAGACTAAAAAGATACCAGGTCATCTTATAAGTTCTGTCCGATTTTACCTTTTTTAAAATCGAATGTAATTTAATAGTATTTCAGAATGTCTAATGGAATTGTTTTTATGCATTTGTGTACATTTAAAGTAATTAAATATTATTTTACAGAATAATAGAATTAAAATTTCTTTGATTAAAACCCTTTCTAACATGGAAGTATCCAAAAAGCATTTAAGGCACATAATGCTTTATGAGTACAGAAAGGAAATTCTGCAGCCGAAGCAACTCGAAACATACATTCAGTTTATTGGAAAGAATGATTGAATGAAAGAACTTGCTGAAGATGGTTTGCAAAATTCAGAAGTAGAGATTTCAGCCTTGAAGATCGAACAGGACATCCAGCTGAGTTTGATGATAAGCTCCTTGAGGCATTACTTGAAGAAAATCCTGCATTATCGTCATCTTCACAACTTGGAAAGGTTCCTAAGCTTGGAAAATGGGTGCCTCATGAATTGTCTGAAAGCAACCGTAAATCCCAAGTTGACTTCTGCTCATCTCTCCTTTCTCACGAACTCATTTTACTCTTTTTGGATAGACTTGTGACTGGTAATGAAAAATAGATCTTCTATCGAAATGTTAAACATCATAAACAGTGGCATGGTAAAAGGGAAAAATCTCAACCGCAACCAAGAAGGGAACTTCATGTGAAAAAGGTTCTTCCCTCTATTTGGTGGGATTGGAAAGGAGTAATTCACTTTGAATTGTTACTACCTAATGCAACAATCAATGCTCAAGTCTACTGTCAGCAATTAGAGTGTTTGAATCAAGCTTTGAAGAAAAAAAGACTCACTTTAGTGAATCAAAGAGGAGTGATGTTTCATCAGGATAATGTGTGACCCCACACTGCAAAGATCACATCAAAGAAGATCGAAGAGCTTGATTGGGAAAAAATTCCTCATCCACCTTATTCTCCCAACCTTGCTCCTTCAGACTACCATTTGTTTCATAGTTTACAGAATCAGTTGGGGGACATAACTTTCACAAGCCAGGAGAAGGTCAAAACTGACATTTCAGAGTTCTTCGCTTTGAAACCAAAAGAGCTTTACATTGCTGGGATTAAAAAGCTTGTAAATAGATGAAAGGAAGTCATAGATAATCAGGGAAAGTACATTGATGATTAAATTCCAATTATATATGACATTTGATCACTTGTTTTTCTTTATTCAAAATTCAGACAGAACTTATGGGATGACTTGGTATTTTCAGTTGAATTTTATTCTTCAATTAAGTCATATTTAATTTTTGAATTATTAATTATTAATAAATTACTATTATAAACTATATATGAATTTTAAATGTCATTAATAAATTATTATTTTATGAGTTAACTGCATGATATGACTAATTGTTTCTATATGTTACTGTGATAAAGTTATGTAATATTTGATATGGCTAGCTATTGTAACAAAAAATATAACTCTTGTTTCTCTTATATTTGTCTTTTAGGTACTTGCCGGTGAGATGTATGTCAGTGGTTTGTAACTTCTTTGCTACCACTCAAAGTATGGAGACGTTTATTGGCCGACAAAAACAAGATTGAATCTTCTCCATTCACACACACACTACCACATTTACATGCATACACAGAGGAACACATATACATATATGCACACAAATAAATATTTATAGGCTCATGAATTAATACAGATGCAAACACTTGTTCTGATAAAGATGTATAAACACACAATGCAGAGGAATACACATGCTCACACATATATTCAAACACATACATACATACACACATTATCAAATGAAATGTCCTCTTGGACTAAAGTCTGAATACAAAAACGAAATTTAAGATTTTTCTCAAATTTTTTATATAAGTATAGAAATCAGTTATCTACTAGCTACTTTCACAAGTAAGATTACTTATATTATGTATTATTGCATATGAATGATGAAATATTACTTCCTAATTTCTTGTCTATTTGAGATTTAAGCTAGTGTAGGAGATGTCAGTATTTTATTAAAATATGGAACCATCATTTGAAATTAGGGCTCAGATTCTTGCTTTGCTTAGCAATGGACTCACATACAGGAAGATATCAGCACAGCTAAAAGTATCAGTTGACGATGTCCAGAAAGCTTATTGCCATTTTCATTTGATAGATGTGCACAAATGACATACAACGTCAGGTAGACCTTGTACCAAAATCTTCACACTGAATGTGTGATTGATTATCTTTGTGTTGCATCACAATTTACAGGGAAGAATTCTATGTTAAGACAATAAGTTGTTGATTGCTAAAAGACTTTTAAATAATTGCTTTAGGTACAGCAAAATAGATAAGGCTTTCACAGAAGACATCTAGGATTATCTGCACTTCTGCAGTGATAATAAAAACTGGACTAATGTGGACTGGTTTAATGTAATGTTTATGACAAAACATCCATTAAGGATTTACATCTAAAACTCCTTTTGTTTGTCATCCATCAAACTCAAAGTACAATCTTATGTATATATTCTCATATGAGTCAAGCAATGGCCATCCATTATGATATGGGTGATGGGGGTGGGGGCTATTTCTTCAAAGGGCAGCACTGGTATTTGAATAATATCCTACAATGCAATTCTGAAACTTACCTACATGTTCCACTGAAGCTGTTCCTTACTCATATAAGCATTCTTATTTGCAATATATTCCAACATGGATTTTCTACATATATCCAAAGAATAGCTTAGTTCTAGCTAATGAGATTACTCTATTGGGTAAATGACCAGTATAATATTTTGGTCTGAACCCTAAAGAAAATTTACAGGATTATATTAAAAGCAAAATTTGAAACGGAAAATGTTTAATCATTTTCCAATTTAAAAGATACTGCAAGTTCGACAAGGGAAAATAACTAGAGATTACTATAAAAAATTTGGTTGAAAGCATTTCACTGCTGTATCGGAAGTTAGGTGATTATAATACCACGTATTTAGTTGTATAACATTGATATGTCTCCTTTTGTAAGCATATAGGGAAGTAGAAAGATAGACCACCTGTCCAACTTCAGAAATCTCTCTTTTGTAAGTCATCATGTTATCTAATTATATTACCAAATGCATTCCTTATTTTTCTTCTTTTTTTTTATTTAAATCATCAATTACGTTTTAAAACTTTTTTTGTCAATGTATTCAGACTTCTCAATGAGACTATATTGATAATAAATGATACACACACAGCCATGCACGTCATCAATATAAACATTGGTAAGTGGAAAAGAACAAGTTTCACTAAAAGTCAGCTGAAAATATGCATACATAAATAAATTAATTTCTAAATTAAATTATATATTAATAAATATGTTTAAAATATTTTTAAAATATGGAAAAATTTATAAAAAAAAAAGCTAAAAAAATTGGGAAAAAATACACAAAATGAAGTATAAATTAATATACTTCTGAAATTACACTGGAAGTAAACTATGAAGATGGAATAAAAATATTTGAGTTTTTGGCATTAACATTATTATTATCATTATTATTATTATGAATATTATTACTATTATCATTATCATCTTCAAAGCAGTCAGCTGGCTGAATCAATAGCACACTTGGCAAAATGCTTAGAAGTATTTCATCCATCTTTACGTTCTTAGTTCAGATTCTGCTGAGGTTGACTTTGCCTTTCATCCTTCCAGGGTCAATAAAATAAGAGCACTGGGAGTCAATATAATCAACTAGTTCCCTACCCTAAAACTGTTGGCCTTTTGACAAAATTTGAAACCATTATTATTACCATTAAGGTGGCGAGTTTGGTAGAACTGTTAGCATGCTTGGCAAAGTGCTTAGTGCCATTTCATCTGCCTTTATGTTCTGAGTTCAAATTTCCACCAAGGTCGACTTTGCCTTTCATTCTTTCAGGGTTGATAAATTAAGTACCAACGAAACACTGGGATCGATGTAATTGCCTAGTCTCCTCCCCACAAATTTCAGGCCTTGTGCCTTTAGTAGAAAGGATTTATTGACATAATGGCTTAGAAGCAGAAAGAAAAGCTCTGAGGAACAGGTCTAAATTAAAGTTCTGTCAACTGGCAGATTTTTCTTTTTAAGTTCAGATATTTGTTTATTAACTTGGCTTTTCATCCTTCTGCCATTGAGAACAGATAATACCAGTTAAGTATTGGTATCAATTCAATCAATTATAAACCTTCCCTATATTTTGTGCCGGTGTAAGATATTATTATTGTTGTTATATTATGTACACTTGTCTTATTGTAAACTTATTATGGTGGTGATGGGCAGAATCAGCTGGTGGGTGTATTAAATACTTTTCAGTTTTTTTTATTAATATCTTATTACACTTTGAGTTTAAATGTATGATTTTGCATCTACATTAGATATTCTTCTTCTTCTTTTCATCATTATTATTATTGTTGTTATTAATGCAGTGAGCTGGCAGAATCATTAGCACAGTGAACAAAATGCTTAAGGGCATTTCACCTGTCGTTTATATTATGTATTCAAATTCTGTCAAGGTCAACTTTGTCTTTCATCCTTTCAGGTTCAATGAACACTGGAGTCAATGCAATCAACTATTCACCTACCGTAAAATTTCAGGCCTTGTGCCTGTAGTAGAAAGGATCATAATTATTATGTTAAAGGCAGTGAGCTGGTAGAACCATTAGCATGCCAGGCAAAATGTTTAACAGAATTTCATCTGTCTTAGCATTCTGAGTTCAAATTCTGCTGAGGTCGATTTTGCCTTTCATCCTTTCAGGGTTGATAAAATAAGTATCAGTTGAGCACTGGGGTTGGCGTAATCAAATTGGCCCCTCCCCCCAAAAATGTTGGCTTTGTGCCAAAATTTGAAACCATTATTATTGTTGTTGAGGCAAGTTGGCAGAATTGTTTACATTCAGGATTTAAATCTAACAAGTCAACTTCATCTTTAATCTGTTTCGGAGTCAATAAAATAAGTATCATTGAAGTACTGGGTTTTGATGTAATCAATAAATCCTCTCTCCTCAAAAATGCTGGCCAAAAAGGTGGCACGTTGGCAGAATCATTAGAGTGTTGGAATAAATGCATTGCAGTATTTGTTCTTGTTTTTTTTTGCATTCTGACTTCATATCCCACCAGGGTCAACACTGTTTTTCATCCCCCCCCCCCAGCCTATATTAAATAAAGTACCACTGAAATATGAGGCACAATGAAGTCAGCTATTCCTCTCCCCACTAAATTTGTGGTCTTGTGCATATATGAGAAACCATTATTATTATCTGTTATTATTATGATGACATGTTAGCAGAATCATTAGCATGCCAGACAAAATGCTTAGTGGCATTTTGTCCATCTTTACGTTCGAAGTTTGTTGAGGTTGTATTTGCCTTTCATTTTTTTCAGGGTCAATAAAATGTACCAACTAAGTACTGGGGTCGATGTAATTGACTTAGTCTCCTCCCACATATCAGGCCTTGTGTCTATAATAGAAAGGATTATTATTATGCCTCCAGGGTTGACTTTCATCCAATTGGGGGATCAATAAAATAAGTACTAATTTAGCATTGGGGTTGATGTAACTGACTAACCCTTCCTCCAAAATTTCAGGCCTTGTGCCTATAGTAGAAAGTATTATTATTACTGTTATTATTGTGTTGTGTTAGCAGACATTTAGTTTCATTGAGACACTATTCTCCCGTCTGTGCTCTGTCTATTCATCTTTCTGAAATATCACACTCTAGACTGTTAACCAACACTATCTACTACTACATTACCATTCCCAAAACCCATCATGTAGGGACTCAACATAATGGCCAAATCTTTCAAGTTCTCCAGCTAAAAATGTTTGTCAATATTTAATTCCATCCAAACTGTTTCCATATTTGTCACCCCTCTGAAGTGTCAATTATATGTGTTACTAATCAAAGCCTGGTTTGATTTAAATGACTAAACCATTTTCCTATGAATTTTGGGGCTTGGATCTGTAAGAGAGATCACTTAAAATTTTTTATAAAAGTAATACCTCAGGAAAACTTTTTAAGGTAATTTGTGTTACCACATTGGCATTAAAAACTAAAAAAAAATGTAATAAAACACAACAAAGAACAATGATTCATTTCTGCATTCGTTACTTGGTTTGATCGTATTTTTTTTTTTGTTTCTTTTTCAATTTTCTTTTTAATTCTTGCTCTAATTGTTGTAAAATTAAATTCAGTTGCTATATACTTATATATGATGATTATAAAATACTTTGAAAGTGAATTTGTGTTTGTTCTTCATTTAACATCAATTTATCTCTCCTTTATATTAAAAATTTACCTTTTTTTTTTTTTAATTACATTTTCTGACTTTCCCTTATTACATCTGCCTTATTCTATATTCTATGGAAAACCAATTATTAGCATTGACCTCATGATTCAAACAAGGATGGCTGGAGAAGAGTGGTTATAAACCTCTCAGAAGAGGAAAACAACTATGTAAATGTTGAACATTTTGCCAGCCTCCTTGGTGCAGATTCCAATCTTCTACTTTGTGAATTGTATTTATTTATTTTTGATATGCACAAGATTATCAATCAAATCCAAACAATTCATGTTTTCTCAATGACATTATGTTACAGGCAATTGCATATAATTTTCACTGTCCATGACTTTGCGATTGTAAACAGGTTGCTGTTGTTTAATTTTATATCAACTCTAATAGAATCCTCTTGTGGTATGCAGCTAACAAGATAACTCATAGAGGTACAATACATACATCTGTAGTTATCATTTCTCCACTTAACTAAGAATCATACTGAAAACTCAAACAAGCAGGAAAGAGTTACCTATGATGAAGTGTGAAAGTCTAGGCCGTTTGCATTTGCATTTTCCTATCTTTTCCGCTGTGCCTGTAGTTCCAGTTGATGACCAAAAGGTCAGCAAGGTGCTGTTCATTTGTATTTACTTCTGGTGGGGTGCACACCAATACAGTTTCAGACTAATGAGGTAAATGATCCCAGGAATGTTCTTGTATATTTGCATTTTCCATATCTTGTCTCTGTGAAAGATAAATTTTCTTTGGAATACAGTAGTAGTTGTAGTGCTTGTGTGCTGCATGTGTATTTCAGAGAGGAGACAAATTTTTCATTTAATGACAGTGACTATGAGCGTTTAAACTTGTTATAGCAACAAACTGTACCTCTTGTATATAAGGTGGTCTTCCAGTTTTAGTACTTTTGTCCAAGTGTAACTCTCATTGTGGGTGTAAATGCTATGCTGTTGAGTATGATAGTTGTTTGCAGTTGTTATCTGGTGTTGCTTGTAAGAAGCAAGACAATGGATTTAGTAATGTTTAGATGATTTATGCAAGATTACACTAGTAAGATTGTGTGTAGAGAATACCATGAGGATGTGAGTGTGATATGATCTGGAATTGAAGCTGCATGCATGATTTGAGGTGTGGATGAGAGGGCAGATCCTTGTGAAGCACCATTTGAGAAATTGTAAATTTTGAAATTGTTTTTGTAATAAGCAGAAATAAGTGGCAGTATGGTGTATAAATATACAATGGCCATATGATTTTTACATATACTATGAGGCCTCTCCTATAGGGATATGGTAAGGCAAACTTTATTGAGATGTAATTAGGAATTTGCCATCCTTAATGTAAGCAAAAGACAGGAAATAGGTAGGAGAGGAAGTAAAGTAATTTTTTTAACCAATTATAATATTTAATAAAGATTAATGTAGAATTTTCCTCTCACAATATAGAAACATTTATCATGGAATCAGCAGGCAAAATGGAAAAGGTGTTGCCCCGGATGATGCTGGAACAGCTACTCTGACTCATGGGGCTGGCACTTGTGGGTAGCCATCTCTGCCCCAGCAAAAAATGCTGGAGGTCTCAACTGCCACAAGCTCAACTATAAACCTGTGGAGGTGAACTTCATCATGATTGGAAAAATGTTATCTTTTATCACAAAGTAAATATGTGTGGTTATACAATTTTCGTTTCTTAAAGTTATTTTTCTGGCTGTTATTGTTCATATTTTGAAGACATTTTTGTGTATAAAATGCTTATATTTTGAAGACATTTTTTGTGTATAAAATGCTGGTAATTGTTAAAAGCATTTTGTGCAGAGTTGTGATGTTGGGAGATGAAATATTTTAGGGTTTTGTTGTTGTTGTAGTTATTGTTTTCTTAAAATCGTGTATTTTTGTCTTGCTTGTGAAATATTGTTCTTTTTAGAATGTGTATGCTTTGGTAAACATGTTTTAATGTGCTCTATAGATTTTCGGGCTCTCATCGTTTATTGCGTTTATTGTTTTCTGATGACTTCCCTTGTGTGTTGAAAAAGTCGCATCGTTCTCAATTGTTGGCTCGCTCTTAATAGATACATAAACAAGTTCATCTTATCCCTGTAAATGTTTCGCTGATCTGCGGTTCTTAGTTACATACTCCTATAAATATTACCTGAACCATTACTCCTGAAAAGTCAATAGCGACTATACCGATAGATGCATCTGGTTAGAAGACGTCGAAGGTAGTTGTCTCCAGTTATTACAGTTGGTCATGACGAAAGTTGATTCTATATTTTAGAGGGAGAAGGCGCTCGGATATTGTGACGTTGGCAAGAGTAATAGTAATCTAAACTGAAGTTAATTTTTTTTTTATTCAGGAATTGAAATCGTATCACGGTATTTACTTAATGAGAGGTTACCCGATTCTTCGCAGCACTTACGCACGTGTTACATATTATATTTCTGTTACTAATGCTTTACTTAGATAACTTTCGCATTGGAAGATCTACAGCAATTTAACCAACCATTATTCACACCACACCCAGAAGGTTGACAGTGAAGTCAAATTTGACAGCAGCGTTTGAACTTAGGTCTCAATGAATCAACATATAAAGTTCTGTCAAGCAATCTAATCTGATAGTCTAATCTATAAACCATCTCCATTGCCCTGTATAAGATAAATATTTCTTCTCAGCGAGATACCGGACCGATATTTAAAGATGTGGGGGATAGTTTGTTATATTTACTCAGGTAAAGAACGGACGCCTTAGGACAAGAGTGAAATTTATGGTAAATAAAAACTCTGACACTTTTTAAGTCATAATTAATGCAGATTCGTTTTAGTTGTGAATTATCATTGGACAAAGAGTAAAAGTTACACTTTTACATTTTCTAAATTTCTTAGGAAGGAATTTCAACCATGTTTCGTGGTCTGCTACCATAACAGCTCCTTTATAGGATCCAGTTAGCTCAAGACATCATCAGGAGGAACCACGTCCGGTTTCGGCCCCTACTCCTCTACCGTTTTGACGTGGCGGGGCCCCTCCTTTCGGAGGTGTCTTCAGCTCTGGTGTTGGGTGCATGTCTTCTTTCTTCTATTCCCTGGCCTCTTCGATGCAGCATCAACGAGTATCAGCGTTCGACTGATCGTCATGTCAAGTTCCCCCTTTTTATATCTGCTGCTGGGCTCCAGCAGGCAGCCCCAGCTAGTTGTCACGTGACACTGTCTAAATTTCCCGCTGCTAGGGTCCAGTAGGCAGCACCAGCAAGTTGTCACATGACACTGTCTAAACTTCCCACTGTCTGAACTTTAACTGACAATGGAGGGCGCGAAGCCACTTCAGTGTCAGCCTGTCTCACCTAGACATGTTATGACTTTCAAGCCATATTCGGTCTTCCCGCTTCAGCCATATAT
>NC_068984.1:47315612-47327086 GCF_001194135.2 Octopus bimaculoides | reverse complement strand
CTTACGGTTCATCAACCCGCGCTGTTGAATTACTTTCTTCTGACATACCTTCCCTTGGTGGATTCTGAGCCCGATGTAACTAGCAAACACCTTTCCGCAGCAGCTGAATTCCTCGTCTACCAATCCTTTACCGCATCCTTTCTCATTATCCATTTCCGGTCCAAGTCTTTTTCGTTTTTTTCCGTCCCTATTTGATCCTTTATTCTCCCCCCGTAGTCCGGGATCATGGGGGCATGATTTCCCATGCTTTTTCGTTGCAATTTTACCCCGGATCGGGCTGCAAGCCCATTGATCCTTCGTTACGCTGTCGTACTGTCAAATGAGTTTGTAATTGCTGAGTATTTGATGACAAGGTACCTTCAAACCAATATGAACATGAATGAATGAACGAAGGAGAAGTAAATTCAGTAAGCAACAAGGAAACACTAAAATGCTTTCTACTCCATTCTAGCATGGAAAAACTTATGCAAACTAGTGACGATGATGACAATGAACATAAACGAAAGGAATATTACTGACAATTGATCTGATACCCATAGTCTATGTGATCAGCTCTCAACACGTTGTAACTGCTTCAATTTCAATTTCCGCTTACGTCTTTAGCTAAAACATGGACGTCTGGAACAAAGGAATAACACAGAAAAGAGAGAGAGAGAGAGAGAGAGAGAGAGAGAAACCAATTATTGATAAATTATTCGAGTTACTTCGGCGAGATGATAGGCAATGTGATATAGGTGGGTCTTGAACATAAAGGGACGAAACAAAACAGCACATGTCATTTGTTTAATCTGCTACTTTCCTATTTCTGCTAACAAATGAATAGTTCATTTTGAGCATAACAGTCCTGTATTTTACGGAAAGGTTTGAGAATTTGTGAGGGTCATAATTTCTCAAGAATATTAACAAAGTGATGGGGGTCATTCTTTTTTTTATATATACTGCAGGCATCTAGTTGCCCAATCATTGGTTCACTGCATTTATGATGGAGCGAGTGACAAAAGTGTTGTAATTCAGCGCAGAACAAATATCCTAAAGGGTTCCATTGTAAGACCACTGGTTTTAGGTTTCCTTGGTATTTATACAACTTTCCGCACATTTTCATCTACCAAATTCTGTTCACAAGGTATTGTTCGACTTGAGACTGTGATTAAACAATATTACGTTATCGTATCTACCTTCATAGGAAGTTAAATTTTTTTACCACGCAAACATTCAATCGACTGAGAATTAATTCCATTGAAAATGAGAGGCAATATAGGTATTGATGTCTGTATATGAACACAACTGTTCTTGGTCTTACCCTCTACGAGGCACTCGAAGGCACTAGACATCGATTATTTTTTTATAAAGGTCTGTGCTTAATTTAAAATTGTCCCTGATTTCAAAGTGAAAGAACGAAAGTGTAAGGCAAAAATTATTTTAGGCGAGAATTGAAACCGAATGGCAAACTTGACTTTTACTATTGAAGTGTTTGACAAATTTCCACCAGGTTATGATTTCTATTTTGGAGGTTGTGCATGGACGAGAAAATAATGAAATAATGAAATGTAAAGCAGACTTTAGCGAAAGCATGGCAAAATAATGCAAAGCATTTGTCCGGCGGTCTCCTGATTCTGCCATCACGGTCTTCCATTAATAATGATTTCTAACGTAGGTATGGGGCAACACATTTTAAAACCCGAGTATTTGTGAATGAAGAAAGAAGGCACAATAATGGCTGGTATGGGGTTCACTTGCAGTAGCAATGACATAAAGTACAAAAGAAAACAAATAATGAATTTAACTCAGCCAGGGTTTGGATTTAGAAAATGATTTAGAATTGACACAGTAACATTCCATTGCCACTAAGCCAAAGACAAGCTGCCGTACTTATTCACTAGTATCGCTTCTGTACCGACATCTACTCTAATGTAGCTAGCTACATATCCTGTGTCTCTCGGTCTTTATGGATGCCCTGTCTTTCGTTCCCTTCAGATGTCTACTGAGTCGCACTTCCCAGACCTTACCATCTCATATCTGAGAAAGCCTCTATGATCACTTGACCTGCAAGAAATAGCAGTCTAATCTCCTTCAACTTACATCCCACTGTCTTAAAAAAGATTCATTAGGTAATATTGTTCTGGATTACCTGAACACAGAAAAAAGGCATGCTGGTCTTATTTTAAATGATTTTAATCATAAGTTTTCTCTGTCAGAGCTGCTTAAGAAGGACAAAAACTTTCGATCTTCAATCGCTCGGAAATTCCTATCAATCTTCGATATTCCTACATTCATTAATCTAAGTAACAACAGCACTCATCTTGATAATATGAACAACTAACAACGACAATGGTCATTATCCCTTTCCATTTAATTTATCCATAAAAAACATATATCGCAAAGATGATGATTAATAAATTCAGTTATGTTAGGGATTTGAATATAGACGAGATGATTAAAATCAAATACTCTATATGTCGACACCGTAACCCTTACCGTTTGATATTTCAGTAGTCTATAAAACATTTACTCTTTATTCATACTTATACCATTTAACTTATGCAAATAATTGGATGGTGATGTGAAATGAGGGCAGGTTAACTAAATGGGGTAAGATGGCTGTTTGCCTATTCTTTACTCTGTGTAACTACTTCTTCCCGAAATATATCAACCATTCTAAAGAACTCACCGTTCAGCTTGTCACTTCATTTGAAAGGTCGCTGCCACGTAATGCTTAAAGCTTCAATGGCAGACCGATTGAAATTATTAAATATAATTGACAAGAAAATGAATAATTATGTTATTAAAAAAATTATTAAATGACTTAAGTACACATTACCCTTAAGTCACATTCCAGAATTTTTCTTTTCGCTGAGCAACTTGGCAAAATATAACTTTGTTTTCCCAAACTCTCTCTCTCTCTCGTCTTTGTATCTTCTCCCTCTCTATGAGTAAAGGAGAGTGGTGGAGAAGGTCAACGAAAACTGCGTACTGATTAACGTCTCTGAAATATTTAGTTTTACTTATCTCGATTTTTAAGTTCAAATGCCGCTAGATTGTTTTCTTTATCCCCGATTTCGTAGATGTTGATGCACTAGTTTTTGTTGCTGTTGTTAGTGTTGTTTAACTTTAATTAGCAAACATAAGATTAAAACATCAAACAGTGACAATTTAACATTTTTCAGAAACTGTGTCTAAAATGTCACCTTCTGTCTTTAAGATAACAGTGTACTTTTAAATGAAATTTTACTGCTATTTCCTGTAGGTCGTCCTATTACACGTATGCCTTCTTCTTGGTTACAGATTTATGCAAGAAATGCAGTGTCTAGATTTAGCCTATTTCTAATATATCTCAAGTGATTTCATAACAAGCTGATATCGATTTTGCTTGTCCTTCTTATCAATGTCAACAAAATGTTTTAGGTTGATAAGACAAATTATTTCTAAGTGATCTCGTCCCTAGATACATATCATATTAAGAAAACTGAAAAGTAGTTAATAAAGGAGACTAGTATTGAGAAAACCTAGCAAGTGGTGCTTAAGTATCAACATCATAGAAGTTGTCGATTAATCCGAGACCTATTCTGGTCAAATAATCGTGAACATCTTTATTTTATTATCGGAAAAGGTATTCAAGAATGCTTTAACCAATACATCCTTTCTAAGATGGTGAGTTGTTGTCTTAGGAGAACTTGGCCCCTATTTTTAGCAGGTCGTTTAACCTGGCAGAAGTTCCCTTACTACCCCGTGGAACTCATTCTAGTCCTGAAAGATGTACACCTGGTGATGAATGTCTGAGCTTGAGTTAAATTTAGAATAGACTATGACTGTTCACAAGTCTCCATCCGGTGATTCGACGACGCTTGAAGGTAGCAAAATAGAGCATATTTTGATATTTCGTTTTGGTGTTTTGACAATTGTGGATATCACCAATATCTACAACGCAGTATATATAAACAAAATATCTTGACGTGTAACATCTTTTGCGTTTCCACTTAAGAAGGCATCACGAATCTTCATACGTAACCGGTTTCTAAATCATATGTATATAAAGAGCAAAATTTTCATGCCTGTCTTTGTAATTCAGCTGATGAATGCATCGCGCAATCCTATATTTCTGTAGACGTCTGGCTGCTAGAAATACTATTGTGGCAGAGGAAAACACACACACACAATACATATTTCGATATTTAGATTGATTTTATTTTCAAGTATATTTTCGTTTTAGATGTACTTCATATATACATATGTATACACATACATAGAAGAACATACATACACGTATTCACATGTATATGTGTACATATTTACACACACATATATACATATACGTGCATACACACACATATATACATATACATGCTTACACACACGCACTTCATATATATATATATATATATATATATATATATTTACACACACAGACGCACTTTATATGTGTGTGTGTATGCACGTGCGCGTGTGTATGTATACACGTACATGGAAGAATATGCATACATGTATTCACATGTATATGTGTACATATTTACCCACACATATATACATATGCGTGCATACACACACGTACTTCATATATATATATATATGTGTGTGTGTGTGTGTGTGTGTGTGTGTGTGTGTGTGTATGCGCGCGCGTGTGTGTGTATGCATATATGTATGTATGTATGTATGTATACAAAAATTTTAGAAGTATAAATAACATTTATACTACATAACAAAACGCAGAAAATAAATGCGTGAATAACATTTTTATTAAAACTGATATACTGTCTTTAGTTTTCAGAAACCTCCGGTACGTAGACATTCTTTTGCGCGTACACAAGAAAGGTGAGAGAATAAGAGAGAGAGTGGGGAAGACAGAGAAAGAGTGAGAGAGAGGGGGGGGGGGGAAGACATATAGAGAATTGTGAGTTGATATTTAAAAAGGGAGGAATATAAGAAGGATTAGAAAGAATGCTAAGAAAGAGAAAGGAATGACATTTTCTTTGACAATAAATTGCATTCTTCACCATGACATTCAAAGATATAACGTGTTTAAATTATGTCTTACATTTCGTCATATTTGCTGCTTCTGATGTGTTGGTTTTGTTGCTGCTGACTTCATTCCTTCTGTTGTTGTTGTTGTTGTTGTCTTAATTATAATAGAATCTCTTAAACTTAATTAAACGAAAACTAATAGCTCTACACTGCTATTTTATCATCTTTCAACTGCTCAAGTAACTATATGACAGCTAATGAGTCTAAAATATATTACTTGGGAATGCAGAATCTAGTTTCTATCATCACTGTTTATGAAGGGTTTTTTTTTTTTTTTTTTTTTTTTTTTTTTTTTTTTTTTTTTGTCGTACCTCCCCCACCAAAATAACAATAATAATAAATAAACAGTTTTACTAGCACAGACGCGTCACTGAAAACTGGGTCTTCACATTCCTGCTTCAGCTAAAATTCCTAGCAGTAACTCCTATTAATTCATTCCAGCGTGCCTTTTAAATTGCGGTTAGAATTCTCGAAAAAAGATTTGTTTTAATATGGCGATATATGAAAAATGACATTCCAGTTGAAAAATGTTTTAGATTTGAAACAAAAAATGAGGAAAGAGACAGAAAATATTGCAACAATTTAAAACTTTTTCTTTTCCTTCTTATGTAGAAAATAAACGCTAGTCCTCACAAACCACAAACTCAAAATAATTCTAGTCTTTAAAGCTAACCATGATATTTGTTGTATATTTATAAGTGATTCTCCATCCATCACTTCGCTAACTATAACGAAGTCTATAATTCACTCATGAATTAATTATAAGAGTAAAATATATTTGCCGAAATAAAATAATATTCATTAATTAATATTGTTCTTATTTTTTCTTCAGTGCATAATTATTTGCAGTCAACTTTTGATGCTCCATATATTAAAAATACTAGTGTTAATCTAATTAATGTTTTTTTTTGTTTTTTTTTTTAACAGCGGGCTATTTCGTTGATTTCTTTTTCCTGCATTCTTCGATGAGTGTAATGAGTACATTCAACAGATTTATAATGCGCATGTTAACTACAAGACGATAATATCGTACAAATGCACCTTTCAAAATATTTCTATTGCACAGTGCTTTTGTTATGGCATCATATCATAATATCAAATATATTGGGTTGTCTGGAAAGTTCGTGCCGAATTTTAAAGGAAGGAAAAAGGTCAATAAATACTTGCCATTACATTTTTAATCAACCAAATATGAACCATTTTGTTGCACAAGGCGTTTCCATCTTTCCTTTAACTAGAAAATACCTGCTTCTCAGAATTGAGGTGGTTTCATGGCAAATAAGTCGAAAGGTAAGCTACTATAAATCGGCACGAACTTTCCGGACAACCCAATACTATGACCTGATGAGCAGCGCTGGATTAATCATTAAGCAAAATAGCCCATGCTTAGAGCATCAAGGTAAGTGGGAGGAGGGGGGCACAGGAATGGTAAATGGGCACAAACTCGTTGAAATAATATTCGAAGTGGTTTATATAATCGGAAAAATAATTTCAAAGTGTTCATGGTGTCATTGTGCGGATCTGATCAAAGACATTGCCATTATAAAAAAATTTTTAAAAGTAGAAAACTTTTCAAATATAAATGAAGTGGAAGTTTACAAAAGTAAACATTATTTTCCATCTTACCGTTAGTTTTGTTTCACTTTGAAAAATATAAATTTATTTTATGCTTTATTACTGTTTATATTTTAATTCACCCCCGCCACGCACACATACACACACATATGTATATGAGGGCACCAGAATCGTGTAAGTACTTAGGGCCTCTATGGGCTTTAAATCCGGCCCAACTGATAAATATTAAGAAACTAGAAATTGCAAGTTGACTTCTAATGATATAGTGCTATCAAACTAAGGATTTTGCTGAAAACAATCATCCTAGCAAGACTATGTACAGTTATATATACGTAAGAGTTTTGACGTTTGTTGTATGGGAAATAAATGTCCTTAATTGCACAATTATAACTCTCTTAGCGGGCTTTGTATTTAATGGTATTTTTTCTAATTATGAAAATAAGAATTTACAAATATAATTGCTGAAAATGAATTCTAAACTTTCATAATGATTGCTTTAAAATTCAGTTACCGTAATGCGCAGTTTAATCATTTGGTCTTTCAGTTAATATGCAGTTAATAAAGTCGAGTTCGTACTCTGTCTTCATAAGCACTCTTCTACTACTTTGTTATAAGATTTATGAATTACTTCACTCTTCAAAAATTTCGAACCAAAAGGATACTACGATGACAAATGTTATTGATAATATAATGATTTCAAATCTTGGCACAAGGACAGAAATTTCGGGTGAGAGGGAATTCGATTACATCGACCCCAGTACTTAATTTATCGACTCCGAAAGGATGAAAGGTAAAGATGACTTCGGCGGAATTTGCACTCAGAACATGAAGACAGACGAAATGCCGCTAAGCATTTAGTCCCGACTTGTTAGCGATTCTGCCAACTCGCCGCCTTAAAGTCATTGATAGTATAATGAAATGGAGAACAATAACTTTAGAAACAAAGCACCTGAGGATAAGTGAGAAAATGTTTCAAAGCAAAAGTTACATTCAACTGCAATCTACGAAGGTAATGCAGGAGTGATCACCCTTATTCCTCGCTTTTATCAACACAACTGTTTAAAACACTGTGATCACTCGTTACTTCTGAGCATGTTTTAGAGACAATTAAAGATAAAAAGAAGATAACCGTAAAGAAGTCTTTATGGGAAGCAGTCTGATTTTACATACACACACACACACCACCACCACAATAACAATAACAACAACACACCACACCACACACACGTATGTAATGTAATATGCACGTATGTAATGTATGCATGCATATATGTATATGCACAAACAGCTGGTTGGCATAATGTAGAAGTGCAAGATGCTTCTACTTGTGTTAATCAAGCAGCAAATTTAGTTTCAAAATAATTGGAAGATAATGGTTACGCACTCTGACAATTTGTTAATGTAGACGAAACGCGCCTCTTTTGGAAGCGCATGCCAGCAAGAAGCCACATCCAAAACAAACAGGCATTGTTTGCAGGTTTTAAAGCAGTTAAATATTAGTATAATTGTTTGGTGGTAATTTACCAAACACAAAGTTAAGACCTATATATATATATATATATATATATATCGTGCCAAAAACCCAAGAATTCAAAGTGTCCGAAAATATTATACCTGAGTTACTACTACAATGGTGACGGAGCCTGGCTTAGTGGTTAAGGCATTCGGCTCAGAATCGTAAGGTTGTAAGTTTGATTCCCGGCGTCCCGTTGTGTCCTTGAGCAAGACACTTTATTTCACGTTGCTCCAGTTCACTCAGCTCGCAAAAAGGAACAGTACCTGTACTTCGAAGGGCCAGCTTTGTTACACTCCGTATCAAGCTGAATCTCCCTGAGAACTACGTTAAAGGTACATGTGTGTGTGTGTGAAGTGCTCAACAACATGCATGTTAATCACACGAGCAAGCTGCTCCATCGATCGGATCAATTGGAACTCTCGTCGTCGTAACCAACGGAGTGCCACTACTGAGTGATATTTTATTTTTATTTGTTTGCATCACTATTTATTTGAAGTAAACAAAAGAATATGAAGACCAAAATATTCTGTTACATGTGCTACAGATTGTAAACAATGCATCGTGTCAACTATAATCGTTACCGCATCGCCATTCAAAAGTTACATTATGGTTATGCTACCGAATGCAATGTCACTTTTGCAAACAATGAACAAAGACAATATTACAATAGCTAAAGCATATTATCTTCGGCAAATCGTTTGATCAGTTATTACATGCTTTTGACAAGGAAGGAGATCCAGCGGTAAAAAAATTCAACAAATCATTCAATGTTCTTGGTGGGCTAAAAATATTAAAAGAACCATGGAACAAATTATAGAGAATAATATGAAAGTTGTTTGGAAGGAATTCTGCCTCATTCAAATGAGAATTTTTAGGGAGATGAAGAAACTGAAGAGGCTGAGATTCAAATGAAACAGAAGTGATCTTTGATATTGCTGATCAATTGCACCTTAATGTTTTCTACAAATGGCATAAATGATCTGTTTCAGTCATTCGATCAAGAGTCCATACACTAAGACCTCATTGAAATGGAAGAACATTATGAAATATCTCAAAAAGATCTAACAACGAAAATTCTTGTTTATTCCTCCGATCTTCAAAGGAGATGATGAAGCCCTTTTTAAGCATTCAAAAGGGATTCATATTTTCAAGTATCATGCTCCAAATTTCGAGCGAAATAGAAAAGTTGGTACAAATCTAAATATATCGCACGCTTGTTACCATCAAATTTATAACTAATAAATACGTACAAATGGAAGTCAAAAACCTATTACTACGTTTATAAACAAATGACTTCTGCTTTCAGTGAACGAAGTACGAGCAACAAAGAAATAAGGAATGACAACCTCAAAACGAGTACTAAAATTTACTGGCTGTGAGAAAACTGAAGTTATAAATAGTTCATTTAATATGTATGATGTATCAAATCATTAGTTATGGCTAAATGGTTTTCTTTATTTTATTTTATTGTTCTTAATTTAATACTTTGAAATGTTCTCGTGCTAAATATCCTTATTGAGAACGGAACTGTAATATATAACATTATTTCTAAGTCAATTAACCTCTTACTTGATAATTGGATATTTGGATCTAATTGCATGGTTAAGTCAACGTTTCTTGTAACTAATCACACATTTTCGGACAAAGAATCCGGTGGAATTATGGTAGTAAAGGTGGAATTATGGTAGTAAACAGGTCACTGATTTCTTGACTTTCTTAGTTCTTTCAATATATTACTTCGTCATTTTATAGATTTATTCCCTTTCTATTTATGTCAAGGACTGATAAACAGTTATCAAAACTAAACTAGAGGAGGTACGAAAGCAGGTGCAGTACAAAGAGGATGCCGTGTTTGAAAAGTAGGCAAGTAACATTATGATTTGCTAAAAAAAACTTGTTTTCTCATGACTCTACAAATCTTTCAATCTTATAAGTGTACTTGAAAATAATACAAGCTGAGAAGTCAAAGATATATTTTATTTTAAAGCACTTCACGACTGATATTTTAATCATTCGAAATTGTCAAGTATATTTTTAACCAATTGAATGTAAGAATATGAAGGCTTACACGTTTTTTACTGCAATTCGTTACCGATTGTTATATCCGTAAGCCATATACTGTTGTTAAAGAAGTGAATCAGTCGACTGTTAGTGAGACTTCATGAACCGTGTTGCACAAGCGAGTGATTGACATAATCAATAACATTTCTTTGAGCAATAATACATTATAACAGAATTGGTGAAACGGGCAAGTGTGTATGACACATTTTCCAGGTTATAGAGGGCTGCCCAATTTTCGTTGCAGCGTATTGAATCAACTCAACCAGGGAATGAAGCTTTACTGTTAGCTTATGTTCGGTTTAGAAAAGAAGAGGAAATAATTCGTGAGTTATTATTTGCCAGAAATAGTAAACAGGTAGTAAATGTACTGTCGATATTTCTTGTCATGGGAGCGTTTTGTTGTTGTTGTTGTTTTAAAGAAAAGGACATTTCTCTTACAAATACAGTGATAGATGCAACTAATGGTGTTCCGTCAATGATGGGTTGTTAGTGCAGATTTATTGCACACATGCACAAGTCAATGACGAACGTATTAGTGAGACAGTGCAAGATTTACAGTCCAAATTTAGTAACTAAATCCGTAGTGATTGCTTACATCAGCATTAGATGAATTAACAAAATTGTAAATAGTTCGCTCAAATACCGACTATTCGGACAACTGTACGAGCAAAATAATAAAGAATTTACTATATCATATTTAAATTCGCTGGTTATCGAGGAGCATCTATGTGAATCGCTTCCTTGGCCTTTTTAGAATGCTTTAAAATATCTAAGTTCCTTTTCTCTTTTACATGCAATGCTGTATGATGACGCTTACAATGACATATAATGTATTTATATTTCAAGTTTAATGAAATAATTTTGCAGATGCAAAATGAACACAATTTGAAAATAAAGCCAAGGCTGTTTGTACGCGCATTTGGTTTCAAACATTTTCTGTTCAATTAAAACTCGTTTCGTAAAAATTTTACCTGTTCCCCTTTTGTAGTTTCTGCACTGAAAGAAAGAAAGAAGGAAGGAAAAAACCCCCAGAAATATGTGATGATGACTTTCAGGAAATCATTTGGAAGCAGCACAAGGAATTCACCGAATGATTTGAAGATAATCTCACTAAGAAGATTTCAGATTGGGTTTTAGAACCATTTTCAGGTGCTGAAGAAACAGAAATGCAATTGTAAATAGAACTGATTTAATAAAAAGCCAAGGAAGAGTTAAAATACGAATTTAAGAACGGATATCATCATTTCAAGTTGCAGTATCAAACAGCAAATCTTTATCTTGGATCATGGGCAGCTGTAAAAATATT
>NC_068984.1:47313116-47315005 GCF_001194135.2 Octopus bimaculoides | reverse complement strand
TATATATATATATATTCAACTTTACGATGAAAGTAAACAAACAAAGTTTCTCTTTAGAAGCATTGAGATGTATTGTAAGATACAGAAATAAATTTATTTCTCAAACGCGTGATAATGCTATAAATAGCGTGATCAAGGATAAATTATCCATATAATGCATCTCTGTGATTACATGTAATCACAGAGATGTGAGTTCGAGTCTCATGGCTGACCAGTAACGTATTTTTCTGCATTATATGGATAATTTATCCTGATCACGCTATTTATAGCATTATCACGTGTTTGAGAAATAAATTTATTTCTGTATCTTACAATACATTTCAATGCTTCTAAAGACAAACTTTGTTTACTTTCCATCGTAAAGTTGAATGTATCGTTAGCATCTTATGAAGCTAAATTTATAAGTTCTAAAATTGCAGAAGAATTCGTTGCTGGGCATTTTAGTTTAATGGTAAAACACTTGACATGTAATCACACAGATGTGAGTTCGAGTACATGTCTCTGATAAGGAATTTATTGGAAATTGTACCAGTCAGTGATCACGGTGTGCATCCCAATCAATGAAGGGACACGTACCGTGGGCGGATCATGAGTGTATGTGACCTTAATTTGTTATCGTATAGATGCGCGGTGTTGTTGGTGTCTTCACTGAGGTTATCAGGCCAGACATTAGTTTTCCATCTCACCACCCGCGTTAAAGTACACGCTCAGCCACTGGGAAAAATAGGATGATTGTAGCAAAATCTTCGCGAACTTTGTGGAATAAATAATAGGTATGACTGTATATTAATAACGATAAACCACTTTGCATAAATTGAGTTGAATAAAGAGAAAAATGTCAAAGGCAAAAAAACCTCGAAAAGTGTTAGCCATTGCTTCACGTCTTCACCACACTTGAACGAATATAGGCTCTTACTGTGCTTAATTCTTGGGGAAATTTTATTGAATTTAAACCCGAGCACACTCCTTTGGTATTCTCAAGTCGTTTGCTACCAAGAAGATCTAAATGGACAAATTGTTTCTGATAGTAATGCCTGAAATGATCACAATTATACCAGAAATACGGTTCATTAGTCAATTTTCTGTTGTAAATAGGGCTTTGTGCAAAGAAATGGTATCTCAATACTTCACAAACATTGTTTAATCATGGAATACTGAAGATGTTCACATTGGCAGTTTGGTTGTGGCACAAAGGTCATTATTGACGGAAAATAAGCCAATAATTGTTCCAAAAAAGCATATCTTTTGGTCATTTTCCGTTGACAAGTAGGGTCATGTGCATCACAAATGCACTCATAACACTCCTTGTACATAGCTGCATTTTTTGACACGGGAAACATTAAAATTGGCAATGTAGATTAGAAGCAAATACAAATATTACCCGAAAAATGACCTCAAATTTGTGCGACCCGACCTCGTTTTCGAGGTTACTTTTGTAGTAAAAAAAGTGTTGCGAAAAGAATATACCTCATTTGGCAGCCGAAAGATGACTGAATCTTTTGATACCTCATACGTCAAAATTGGCAATCCAGTTTTCGAATCCACAAGGAACAAAAGCACCACTTTGTTCTTTTTTAGAAGCGTTGAGATGTATTGTAAGAACAGAAATAAATTTATTTCTCAAACGCGTGATAATGCTATAAATAGCGTGATCGGGATAAATTATCCCTATAATGCAGAAAAATACGCTACTGGCCAGCCATGAGACTCGAACTCACATCTCAGTGATTACGCGTCAAGTGTTTTACCATTAAACTAAACTGCCCAGCAACGAATTCTTCTGCAATTTTAGAACTTATAAATTTAGCTTCATAAGACGCTAACGTTAAATTAAACTTTACGATGAAAGTAAACAAACAAAGTTTGTTCTTTTTTAGAAGCGTTGAGAT
>NC_068984.1:47303397-47312850 GCF_001194135.2 Octopus bimaculoides | reverse complement strand
ATATATATATATATATATATATATATATATATATATAAACTATGTTGCAACTATGACAGGTAACTCAGGATAGGCTTCCGTGTTAGCGAAGTATAGATTTAATGCACCTTCAGTTGGAGTGATAAGGAAATCACTATGTAGATCATATTTTAGACTATAAATTACCTTAACAAATTTTTCGCCGACACAGTTCGCATAAAAATCACTAACCACGTTAGTGTTAATATACAATGCGTAGAAGAAAGCATTATTAGTCAATGAATTAACATTATTTCAATTATTCTAGCAAGTAAGGTAGACAACTCAACACAACTTTCAGCCTGTTTAGACATTCTCAGCTTAATGATACTATCCACACTATATTGGATTCTTATTTGAGGTTTAATAAATCTGAAACATGACCTCACTTATCTCCCGTATTTGTCAAGAAAAAAAAATTGTATTAGCGATTTACCAAAAGTACCTTTTATTCATCGCATTATTTTTAGCGACTTTTAAAAGCGGACTTCATTAGATATAACAAAACCGAACTTGACTATTACTTTCTTTTCCCACTCGGACGGCGTAGCTGAGTAATGATAATTTTCATGCATTTTCGTCAACAATATTTTGCATTGGCTTTGCGATTCTCTCAGCTCTAATTCGGCAAATTGCAAGTATAATTAAAATAACATTAGTAATAGACTAATATGTTTTTTAACTGTAATTAACATTCTAATTGGCCACAATTTAAAACGGTAATACTAATTTACAAACGCACACACCCATATTAGTTAATATTACCATATCCGAGGCAGTATATACACAAACACACACACACACTTTCTCTCTCTCTCTCTCTTTCTCACACACACACATACACATTTATATATTGTACATTAACTGTGTGAGTTGTTGTTGGCACTCCGTCGCTTACGACGTCGAGGGTTCCAGTTGATCAGATCAACGAAACAGCCTGCTCGTGAAATTAACGTAGTTCTCGAGGGATATTCAGCGTGACAAGGCTGACCCTTTGAATTACAGGCACAACAGAAACAGAGAGTAAGAGTGAGAGAAAGTTGTGGTGGAAGAGTACAGCAGGGTTCGCCACCATCCCCTGCCGGGAGCATCCTTCAGTGAGATTAAATCCACAAGTTTTTTTTAACAGAAAAAAAAACATCAATCACTAAGCATTTCAAGAAACCAACATCGCATACAACTCTTCTAAACACATGAGCACTCAGCTAGAAACCACACAATCGCTTCAAATGCTGGCCCTCACATATCCTTAACATAAGGACCACATCCCAATACCTAACCCCTGCCGTCAGGATCGGAAAATATTGCAGCCGCTGAGACTCTAGAAGGCTCAATAGAGTCCAATCATGGAGTTCTGCTCTCATCTCGGAAACGGTACGGCTGCTTCGTATACAGATATCTTGGAAAACATCCAGGTAATGGCCAATGTATGTAGAATAGGGTCGGCATTGGACTACGAATATCAAAATTGAATACTCAAGATACTTGTTGGACAGAGTTGAAAGAACCGTTTGTTAAACACCTACACCTACACCATTCACAGAGGTTGTTCGTCACTTATCAGGCACAAATTTCAGCTGATCAAATATTAATCTCTGCAATGAGAGGTCACAGCACTAGTAATACGAAAGTGTGATTAGAATGTCGCAGGAAATTATTGCATGATGGATTTTTCAAGCTGAGTAAACCAGCAGGAGACCTAGGAGTAGACCAAGAATGAAGTCGTTGGATAATATCCATAGTCTGTTGATAATTTTTGAGAATCCAGCTGTAAAGTGTAATGGCGGTGGCTTCAGATAGAATCTTACGAAGGAGGTACCTTAAGACTCAACCCTCACGATTCTCCCATGAATATAGGGCAGAAAAGTTGGTTGAGAATATGAATCACAAGTTTTCCGAGTCACTGCATCATGTTGCTATTCGTGTTTGGTAGACTTGGCCTTCTTTACAAACACAGGCAAGGCGTTCCAGTTTGTGTTCTTCATTCATTGTAATAAACAGTTCAAATGCGACGGGGCAAACAGTATCGTTAGTGCATCGGACAAAATGCTAATCGGCATTTCATCATTCGATAAAATAAGGTGCTAGTCAAGTACTGTGGTTGATGTAATTAACAACCCCCTTTCCTTCAAATTGGCCAGAATTTGAAACAATTATAAGCTGTTTACTTTTAAGCCCCATCATGATCCACTAATTTAGAGAAAATGCTTCTGGTTGTGTAAAACGCAAACATTTTGAGGCCGCTGATTGTAATCAGGGATGTTACCAAGCAGTGATAATGAAAATGGGTCCCAAACACATTTATAATACTTTTATATACTTTTCTTAATGCATCAATCAGTTTTTTAAAAGGATCAATTTCCCCAAAATAAGCGGCTTTCACTGTACACTGAAAACAGATTAATAATCAAATGATATACCCTTAGAAGACATAAGTGCACTAGTTATCTCCCGTCCATATCTCGTAATATTGTCCCTTACACTTCAAATATTGTATTTGAAAGTTGCTTCCCTTTACGAAAAGGCGTGTAGCTGAAGGATTGCAATGAGAGAGAGAGAGAGAGAGAGAGAAGGAGAGAGGAAGAGAGAGTTATGAAATACAGGCTTCATCCAAAGCAAAGATTTAAAAAAAAATATTTTTATTCATCTCACGGATCACATAACCTGCACACAATGTAATACGCTTGGCCATTAAATTTGGCATAAAATTAGTGAACGTGAAATTCATTAGCTTTTACAGTATGTTGCTGCTACTTTTGTTTAAATACATATTAGCTCCAAACGACCAGATCTATGATAAAATGTGTTGTAGAGTTGATCAGCCATTCTTGTTTTACTGCTCTTTCTAGTAGGTGTAATGCCTACATAGAGACTCCCTCTCTGACTTATCACTGTTTAGTTTGAGCAATGCAATGTTATGAACCTTTTAAATTACATGCTAGATGTAGGGAAACCTTACAATAAATACTGTCAGGTTTTATAGTTTCTCAACCCAAGTTCAGATCCTGTCAGATGCAGGTTTAGCTCAGTGGATACAGCGTTTGCTTTATTGTACCGGAAGTCTTGAGTTCTATCTCACTGTGTGGTACTCTGGGCAAATGCCTTCTGCTGTAGCCTTGACATAACCAATGTTTTGTGAATGGTATTGATATGCAGAAACTGTATGGGGCTTATATATAAATACACATAGGCATGTACATACATATCTATGTATCCATGTGTGTCAGTGCAAGTTCAAATCTCTTCATGGTGTACTCAGGTGGTAAACTTCATCTCTTGCCTAGTTTAACATCTTGGATACTCCTAACAGAGTCCAATCTGTAGCAAGTATTTAAGCCAGGCCCCACCCAATCTTGAAGGCTCTGTAAAGTATCTTGAGCACTGACTTTCAAGAAATATGAAGACGATGAAGACCATTTTTAATGTTTGATGTAAAAAAAAAAAAAGTCATTGTTCATTCTTTTTGTAAACTGTAAAAATAAGTCTTTATCATAGTACTCAAAATTCACTGATCTCCAAACCTGGTTTCATAGATTGAGAAATGCAACCTTTAACGTCTACAAATTTGAAACTGTTAACAATCCAAAGATTTTCAGTTATTTTGTCTTTTGTATTTATATAGTTTGGAATGTGAGTTTGGGATGTGGAATGATTTTCGTTTTATTTTTGATACAGGTATTAACTGCTGTTTTCCCTTCAAGCCATTCAGCTGGGAATTATAAGCAGGAACTGAATTCTGCTAACCAGGGTGGAGCAAGTAGACTTGCTTAAAATCAGCATACAAGGTTTGTTAAAAAGTTTTGTATTTGAAATAAATTAAGAAGATTTTAGTTTTTCAGACTGTTAACCTTATCTAAGAGATGAAACATTTCGAAAGAAATTTATACTTCACTAACTTAGTTCAGAAAACCATCCAGCCTCCTGATCAATTACTAAACAGGTAAATATTGGCTTCAAATTTTGACACAGGGCCAACAAGTTCAGGGGAAGGAAATAAGTTAATTACATCAGCTGGTACTTATTTCATCAACTCCAAAGGGATGAAAGGTAAAGTTGACCTCGGTGGAATTTAGAACATAAAGACAAGTGAAATGCTGCTGCATCATAGATTAACGAATTGCAACTTCAGAGTAAGAGCTATATGGAAGCAGTGACACTGTATCCATAAACTGATATAACAATATGGGGAGAGAAGATATGGAAACTGAAAGGACCTCAACCAGATTTAGGTTCAGTGAAGTATTATCTGATACATAAGATCGGAAGCAGGAAGTGATAGAAAACAAATGGGAATTTCTAAAAGACAGTTGGCAGAGGGGTACAGGCCAGATCTGTCATGACCGCTCCAGAAAAGTGGTTGTAAAAATGATGACGTAGTTTACAGAATCATTTGTGGGGCATAACTTTCGCAAGCCTGGAGGAGGTCGACACTGATATTTAAGAGTTCTTCGCTTTGAAACCAAAAGAGTTGCTATTTGTTCAGCAGGTTGAGCAACTACAAATGGGTCTTTCATCTTGTGGAGTCTAATGAAGATGCATGGGCACAGGAGAGGTAAGAGAAGGCCTTGTAGGGCATTCCTGTAATTTTTGGAGGAGTATACTGTTACAGTAATGGTGCAAAAATTAAGGAGAAAAGACATAGGTCAGTGCTTGTAGTATTTTAATGAGTGAAGGCTTGCTTTTCTTCGAGGAAAGTTACTTGGATGAACTGTGTAGTTGTGTGATTGTTATTCATGGGTGTACATCTTCAGATATAAGAATACTGTACTTCAGTCATATTTGCACTTCATAAATAAGAACTACTCTAAGGAAAGTATTTCCTAACCTTAAAAAGGAAATCTACCCTCCGTACTGTCTTAACTGTTGAGTAAAATTACCAGAGGCTCTCACTAACTTTCTTCTGTAAGTAAGCTACTTTAAACCTACCAACTAAAGTTTTTTTCAGAAAAAAATTAATTGCCAACAATAAGGCACAGAATTACATGTTTGTTACTACAGTTTTTCTGGTGTGCTGTTAAAGCACTTTTCACAAAAAACTGTTGCTGACATAAATCACAGGAAAAAGGTTTCTCTCTGTAGTGTCTTCTTTGATGTTCACGAAGGCTGTTACTTTGAGAGAAATATTTATTACATATATCACAATGGAATGGCTTCTCACCTCTGTGTATTCTGCTATGTCTCTGCAAGTTACCTCTGACATTAAAGTTCTTACCGCAGATATCACAGTGGAAAGGTTGCTGGCCATTATGTCGAATCTTGTGCTGCTGAAGACTGCTTGACTGAGAGAAATCTTTACCACATATGTCACAATGATATTGCTTCTTCTCCAAGTGGCTAATCTTGTGTACCCGCAAATTGCTTTGTTGGGTAAAGCTTTTGCCACATAGATCACAGTTAAAAGGTTTCACTCCGGTGTGCATTCTTTCATGTGTTTTTAGTAAAGTAACCTGAGAAAAGCTTTTACCACATGTGCTACATGAATATGGTTTTTCACCTGTGTGAGTTCTTTCATGTTGTATAAGGTCTCTTTTGCGTGCAAAACACTTGGTGCAATAATTGCAAAGAAACGGTTTCTCTCCAGTATGTCGTCTCTTGTGTTCCTGAAGACTGTTACTCTGAGTAAAGTTTTTACCACAAATTTCACAATGAAATGGTTTCTCCCCTTTGTGGGTGCGCATATGTCTTTTCAAATTGCACAAAATGCCAAACTTCTTGTTACAAGTATCACACTGGAATCGCTTCACACCTGTATGTGTAACAGCATGACTCTGAAGACTACTTTTACTGGTAAAGTTCTTAGCACAAATCTTACATTTGTATTCTGTTTCACTAGCATGTGTTCGTTTGTGAGTTGAAAGAATGCTTGGCTGAGAAAAATTAATGCCGCAAATGTCACAGTTGTATGGTTTCTCCCCAGTATGAGTCCTTTCATGGCATTTCAAAGTACTCCTGAAAGTAAATTTCTTGCCACAGAAACTGCAAAGGAATGGTTGTTCCCCTGAGTGTATTCGTTTGTGTAGCTCAAGTTGATGGCTGTGTGTAAATTTCTTATTGCAGGTTGCACAACTAAACTGCTTTTCCGTTTGATGTGTTTTCTTGTGTTCTTGTAAAAAAGACAGTTCTGAGAATGATTCCTGACAGGTCTTGCATTTGTGAGGTTTTCTTTCTGAAGACTGGACAGGTGTATATTTACTGAAGAGATATAAATGTGAGAAATCATTTATAAATCTAGTAATATATAGACAAGTGGAATAAAAACAATTTCTTCTTGGAAAACAGATAAGGGTTAGCAAAAGGAAAAGCAACAGCTCAATAACAAGTATTTGTAAAACATATGTTAGCATGGGTAAAATGGACATAGAATAAATGAGTGAGATGAGTATTTGTATTAACAGACTGGCCAAACAGAATGATCCATAGAAATCAACCTTAAATATTCAATATTACATTTTAAATATTATCTATATATGCATATATAAATATATAATGTAGGGTAACACTATCTCTCTCCAACTCAACCTTTTGTAGGTCTCTAAGAACTTTTGATATTTGAAATATTTGTGGGCCATTGATCTGTTCAAGGCTTTCAGTCATTTTTTTTTGTTACGAGTTTTAGAATTTTTAATACAAATGTGCAAACAAGGCTAACAGTGTGATTAAGAAGTTCACTTTACAACAACCATGTAGTTTTAGTTTTAGGTTCTGCCCTTCAGTGTGACACCTTGAGCAAAGTTTCTTCAATGATATCACTATGCTGACCAATGCTTTGTGAGTGAGGCTGGTACATGGCAACTTTTCAGAAGCTTGTCACAACTTAACAACTAGTATTAGTTTGTATTGCTGTAACTTAGCAAAACTGAATAAATACCAATCTTAGAAATTAGTACTGGGTTTGATTTGATTGATTAATCACCTCAAGGTGGTGCTCCAGCATTGCCACAATTTGATGACTGAAGCGAATAAAAGAATAAAGATATAAGTATTACTTATGTGGTAAGTGAAAAGGAAGGAGTCATAAGAAGTCCATTCTCTAAGCAGTCGCTTTGCCTTACTACCCAAATAAGGTAGATAACTCTGTTTTGTCCAGTTTACAATCTTGATAGTAAATAGATTCCATTCACCAATTCGTTAATTAGTTGCTAGCAATTGGAAAGGCATCCAACTGTATTAGTAACTGTTTCAACAAAGTCATCTCACCCACATTCAAAACAGGATTCTTCCCTCTGTTAGTATATCATCCTCCTCGCTCCTGTGTGATCACACAAGCGTTAAAAATATTTTCTCTTTGTTACATCAATGAACACCCACAAACAAAAATAAAACACTGAGTAGTGATGGGTTGAATCATTAGCTTTGAACAAATGAAAGGACTCTATTATATGAATTGAGTACTTTTACCTTTGCATTCATACCCTAACAGGCTTTGACAGACACACTGACACACCCCATCATTGATTCCATCTTACCCAATTCAACCCGTTATCTTTACCATTGTGGACTCAGCTCCCTCTCTTTCACACTAACCCTAACATTACTCTTTCCCTCCTCCTCTCTTCTACTCCAACTCCAATAGTATTCCTTCTCTTATTCTCTCTATTAACACTGTCTCACAATAATTCTGTTCTTTTCTATTATGACATACTCTCTTTTATTTCGGCAACAAGGTGATTCCCAACAGCATTGATGCTACAAAAAACACACAGTACACTGAAACTGATTGGTAATCGATTCATACAGGGACAATATGGGGCTTGAGAAGGTTTTGAGTCTTGGTGATGGCTAGATAACCTCTATAATGTTAGTGACATGAAAAAATGCACCCAATGTATAGACAAGTGGAATAATAAATATTTCTTCTTGGAAAATAGATAAGGGTTAGCAAAAGGAAAAGCAACAGCTCAATAACAAGTATTTGTAAAACATATGTTAGCATGGGAAAAATGGACATAGAATAAATGATGTTTGCTGAATTTTCTTGAGAACAATCTTTTCTTAGTGGTCAGACCGCAGGTGGTCTTCTTCTAGCAAAAAGGATGTTCACTTAGTGGTCATCCTTCTTATATGTATGTAATGTAATTTTTCTGAATCGTCAGATTTTTCAATTTGCTAGGCCACTGGTTTTAAATTGATATTAATCAAATTAATATTCAATTTGACATCCTTATTATTTAAATTTATATATATATGTATATCAATAAAGTTTAATGAAAACTTACCAGTTAGAAGTAACATATGTTTGCTGGACAACAGTTGTAAAAAGGGCAGGGTTTAATTCAAGGGAAGACGATACTGCAAAAGGATAGGAAAAGCAATTGTGATATTTTAACAATATAATATTGTCACACATGGTGTATGAATAATAGTTAGCATGTTGCATGAAATATGATAGAAGTGATTGGCTGTTAGTCAACAATAGTAGCCTTTTTTGAGAGTGTAAACTGATACAGTGATATTGGTGATTTGAAGTTAATGATATTGTATGTTGAGCACCATCTTAGACAAGGTTGAGCAAATATATGACAAAAGGCACTCCAGCTGTAGCTGTCTTGCTTTACTACTTTTCTAGTAGTTCATTATATATTATTCAATGTATAGTTTCTCTTTTTAAAACAGTGGGTTGTAATTTCTAAGAGATCTGGTCTATTTCTAGCAGTTCAAACAACCATGTTATAATTTTCTCACTAGCTCAAGTGAAATTAACGTTGAAGATAATGTCAATTACATTCTGATATCAATTATAATAGTTTTTTTTCTTTTTTCTTTTATTTCATTTAGTCAGGGAAGGAAAGATAGTAAACATGACCTTTTATCTTTTTCAGGACCTCTGAAATAAGTGAAAGAAAGATATTTTCAAACCAGAGACCAAACTTGAATGCTTGGAAGTGTTATTAGTGAATGCAAATTACTATTTAAATACAAAGTTTGACCTATAAATCTGTAGATGTAAACTGATAGATAGATGAAATTAATACATACATTAAAATAAATATGAAGCAGAATGATAAGATATATTGACTGAATAGATCAGTTTGTATTTAGTTGATACAACTGGATAATGCAGTGCGTTTTGTCAGAATAAATTGCGTTTCTAAGGATCAAGTATTGCAGATCAAAGTTACATCAGCCCAAACAAATCTTCCATCAAATGATAAGGTAACAAAAGAAAGTAATAGTATAAACAGAAAAAAATGCCTATAAAATTAAGTAAAATCATATATATATATATATGCATCCACAAGCATATATAAAGAAGAGTGTAATCAAGAAAAATCTGGAAGCACATTTTGACCAGAGGTATATAACAACCTGATAGTTTGATCAGTACAAGTGGTTTATTCATACATATATAAATAACATACAGATATATATATAACTTTATAACACACACACACACACACACACATATATATATATATATATATATATATATATATA
>NC_068984.1:47298684-47302986 GCF_001194135.2 Octopus bimaculoides | reverse complement strand
TTTTTTTTTTGTTCCTGATAAGTGTTTGGCTCAGAGTAAGCTCTTTTAGTTTGTGCTTCAAGGAAATAACATATTTCTTCATGATTGCATTGTCATTAGAGTCATTGAACAAATTTACTGTGCAGTCTTTTTGCAGGTTCTATACATTCTGGGTTCAAATCTAGTTTGCCTTTTATTCATTTGGGATTGATAAAATGAAGCACAAGTCAGGTACTTGGGCCAATGGTATCAACCATTCCTCCTCCCCTCAAAATTGCTGGTCTTTTGCCTAAATCAGAAACCATTATTACTATTATAAGGGTGTTTGACTAACAGTATTGTTAGAGTGTCAGACAAAATGCCTTGCAGATTTTTTTTTTTGGCTCATTTTCTGAGTTGAAACCCAAGGTCAACCTTGCCTTTCCTCCTTTCTGGGCTGATGGCATCTCCTCCCTTCAAAAATTCATAATTTTGAGTCTGAATTAGATATAATGATTTTTGGTTTAGGCACATGGCCAGCAATTCTGAGGGGAGGAGAAAATTGACACTATTGACTCAGTACTTAACTGGTATATTATCAATTCTGGAGGAATGAAAGGCAAAGTTCACCTTGATAGGATTTCACCTGAAAATGTAAAAAGCCATATCAAATGCCACAACCATTTTTTCAAATAATTATCACTATTAGAAACAGTAGAATGCTAGACTCTATGTGTTACAAGATTTGGTTGTTTTTTCTTTATCTAAGCATTCTGCTTTCATATGCCTCTGGCACTTAACTTTCATCCACCTACAATAGATCAGAGAAGTACCCAGCATATACTTGACATCAGTTCAATCAGCTATACATTTCACCTAAAAATGTCTGGTTATGTACCAATGTAAGAAAGCATAAGGTTTATCAATAATGAAGTGCATTCAAATTTTCCTGGAAGTAACTAAATAAAGTGTTACTATTATTATTTAAAATAGGAAAGTGATGCACTAAGCATGAGCTTTGTGACCAAACTAGACCACCTGTGGTTGCTTTGCTAATAAATATGAAACAAAGAGGAACAAATTTTAAGATCTGCTTTGTTTTAAACATGTTAGTTCTCATGCTTATACAACAAATCAACTGCACCATCCTGATCCTCTCCTTCAGCATTTGCAAAGAAGCAATGATGGTAAAGTGTTGTTAGTTTGAAATATACCAAGGCCATATTTATTAATGAATGATACCAAAGATTTAAAAAAATTAAAAATAACTGATTGAATAGTATGAAGTAATGATATCTTGAAGGTAAATGGAGTAAAAAATCAGTCATACACAGCTAATTATAGTAAGTATTAAACAAAAAAATAAAGATTCGTGCACGCTGAGTGTTGCTTAAACGAGTGATTTGCATATTTCATTAGTTATTAAAAGTACTGTTGTATCATAACTACAGAAATGCATCTCGTCCGACTTTCTTTCTTCCAGAACTTTCTGAAAATGCATATTATTTTAACGAAAGTTTTCCAAGATACATTTAAGATGGTGTAGATTACAATTACGTCGGTAAATAACAGCATATAGTTATACCATCGGGTTTACCAATTTTGTTGATCGGCCAACATTGCAGTGGTAAATGCATAAATCGATGATGATATATGCTGTATCAATGTATCCTCAGTTTTGTCTCAAACGAGATATTGGCCTCGACTCAAAGTTAGGCTGTCTGATCGTTCCAATCTGACTGATAAAATCAAACTCTAATAAAGGGGACACCATATTTCAATGGCCCATTTAATTATCGCATTGGCATCAGTATGTTTGGTTCGAAACCCCAGTGTTATACTTACAAGACATCTTTCCCATGCCCTCATTTGCTTGCTACAACCACAGCTGACTTCGTTAGTTGAAATACAAGCATCGGTGCATAATGAAATAGTAATACGAAGGTATCCAGAGATAACGGAGTTCCCAGATTGGAAACTAGCGAGTTTTCGAACCAGGCGGTTGGGTAACTTTTGATTACAAGTAAACATACTGATCATCCGACTATCAAATCATCGAACGAATTAATAGTCGGCATGTCATCCCTTTCTTGTTGTATAATTAATTGTTACAAAGATTAAATCGATATTTATTAGGGAATATCTTACTAATCAAATAATTGCTGCAATTTTACCTTTGATCAGTTAATTCATCCGTTTCTAACATTATAAAAGCAAACGTGTGAACATCCTCTGCTATTTTGAAAATTGTTCTCTATTTTATGTAAAATACAATATTAAGACACATTTTAGTAAATACTAAAAACAAAGTTATGAAAAATATGAAAAAAAATTATGAAAATGTATTACAGATTATAATGTAACAATAAATTCTTATACTATTTTGTTTATATTTTATCAAAATAATTTATAATTTAAAAGTTTTATTTTAACTTTATATACGTAACTAAATGAGTTATCCTCTTTTCGTTGGTAACTTTCTAGCCGGTGCTCAGGCAAACGTTTCACCTCCGTAGAAAGGGTCTGACTGATATCATTCTAAGTTATGCGTTAAAAAAAAAAAAAAAAAGCCTGTCGTCGAGAAAATTAAAGTAAGAAAGGATAAAAGACTTATTTTTAAAAAAAGCAAATAAATCTGAGCATATCTGACCTAATTTAGGTATATTAAAGACGTAAATTTATCTTTGTGTAAATACACAGGATAAATATCTCATGAATGATTGGGGAAAATATAATCACTGTTTTGTTTTAAACTCAGTTATGGAATCTTAATCTATAAGCAAATAGAATGCCCAGTTACGAAAAATATAAATTATGTCTTCAGTACTCGAATGGACTGTTTTCGAACTAAGTATTAACTGTCGCATACAGTGTTCGTTCTAAACTCTGTTGCTCTTTTTATCTTTTACTTGCGCACACGTTCTATAGTTAATATTGTAAAATGAAATAAAAATGAAACTGCATAGAATTTCTCTTTTAGATGAATTCTGATTTTCTAGTTGAAAAAAAGTAAGCGCGTGTTGTACTGTTGTGTACATTTCAAGTAAAGACAAAATGTATACACAAGTGAATTTCTATTGAAACCAACAACATAAGTTAAAGGGATCATTGATTGTATAACATCATATAACAAGATATATGATGCAGTGTGGGGTATAAATAAGAGAAACTCGGACAAAACACAAAAATTTGTAGCGAACAATAAACCAATTAAAATGTTTCAAGGGAGGCAACTTTTGCTACTTGTTTCCCTTCGTTTAAAATTGAGCTTATGAAAGAATAATATAGAATTACTATTGTTTATAGAATGACAAGCTTTCCTTGCATGAATTAATAAATCGAAGCACATTTCTTTTATTTTCTTTTACTGAGCTTATTTTCGTATGTAACCGAGGGTGTTTCCTAACGTGTCATCGCATGGGAAGATTAAGGTTAGGGCTGCCGTGCTTGGAGAGCTATAAACCAGTATCTTCAAAGAAACCTAGGTGGAGAAAGAAAGAGATCCTGATCATAAATCCCTGTAATAAAAGAAGATAACGGTGGAATCTATCATAATTTCAATGACATGATGGTGCGAATTCAATGTTTTTTGCCAATGAAATGTATCAGTTAATGCTTATTTCAATGCCAGGATTACACATTTACATTTATTTTCCACATGCAAGGGAAGAAGATACTATTAAAAAAAAAAATTAAGATTATTTTAATGAATGTAGATAGGAGATAACGTAGTTAATATACGCATACATACATACATACATACATACATACATACATACATACATATATATATACATACATATATACACTACTCGAAGCGACAAGTCGCGTATTTGGCGTGGGAGACTATTTATCGAAAATACGATGAATACTACCTCCAACTTTGGAGCCACAACTAGCACCCTTGTTAAATAACTGGTTAATCTTGAGATGAATTAACCGAGGAAGCCTTTTATTTACGATAGTAGTGATTTTTGACTGAAACTCGAATTTAGCATGCAGAAAGTTACTATAAACAACATGACTGGACACAACATCATGGTGCTTTTTAGAAAAAACAAGTAAGGAGTCGATATCCTCCACCATCATCACTACAAGAACTGGAGACTGCTTTAGCTGAAAAATGGACAAAAATTCCTTTGGAAACAATTCAAACTTTGTACAAATCCATACCTTGTAGAATTCAAGCTGTAATTACTACCAAAGGCTGTCTTACCCCATATTAAAATAAATTTGTTTGAAATTTTAAGGTGTTTCCATTATTTTGTCCAACCCCTGTATATGTTTCTGTGCTGTGGGCTTTCTTAATGATATGGTCATCCATTTGAAGAAAATAGGAAAAAT
>NC_068984.1:47296748-47297861 GCF_001194135.2 Octopus bimaculoides | reverse complement strand
GGTGTTGGGATGATGGTGTGTGGGTGTGGGCTTTGGGAAGTGGTCAGTGCTAGTGTGTGGAGTGGTGTGGGGTCTGGAGATGTGAGGGTGGGGTGTTAGTGTGGGGTGAGGATGTGGGGTGGAGGTGGGATGTGTGGGTGTGGGTATGGATATAGGGGTATCAATGAAGAGAGAAGTAGGGTAGGAATGAAGAGAGGAAGTAGATGTCAAAGCAAGAGAAGCGAGGAGAGGTGGGTAAGAGTGAAGAGAGGAAGTAGGCGTCAGATGAAAAGAGGAGAGGAGTGGAGTTAGATGAAGAGGGGAGGGAATTGAGCCCATGTGGCGCAAAGTAGCGAAGAGAGAAGTTTAATTCTTGTTCACGGCGAAGGCGGGAGTCCGGATGGTCCCTGTGCAAAGACAATCCCAACGCAAACAGGTGTTGTAATGAATGACCGGTAGAGCAGAAATGGTGCGAGACCGCGTTTGTAAAAAAACATAAATCCGAAAGAAGAAGCACTCTCTAAGATGTAGAGCAGTATATATTAAAATGGGGAAGGCCGGTTTATGGGATTACCTTAGGTTTCCCGTCCATAAAAGGTTTATCTCTCACCTTTTGGAGCAAATTCTGAGTAGAAATTGTAACCTGAACAACCGAGATGGATTGTAGATAGGGGTCAAGAAATTTGTGCCTCAGAGAAGAACTGGATATGTGGTTTGCATGTAAGAGGTAATGTGTGGGATTTCGGTTGGAGAAGTTCTCGGATGTTGGGGTAGAAAAGGAAGAAATGGTAAGGGGCGATGGATTTTATCTTTGCATCATAGAAAAGTGTAGAGTATAACGGTGTGTAGATAGGTCACGGAGTCACCAGGCAGGAAGTCGAGTCTGAATACTTGCAACAGAGTGAACTCTGTCAAAGGCTAGATGGTGGTGCTTAATTGGGCTGTGGAGTACCTATCACTCCAAAATGGGGGAGACCTACAATGCTATATAAAAGGGAGATACATTAAAACAATACCAAAAAACAGCACACCCAGGCTCTAAATAGCTACTTTTGATTTGGTATAACTATCCAATCATTAGTCATTCAGTAACTTCACAGTAGTTTCTTACCCATGTTCCTTTTCGAGTATTCA
>NC_068984.1:47292675-47296565 GCF_001194135.2 Octopus bimaculoides | reverse complement strand
AGAGAGAGAGAGAGAGAGAGAGAGACATTAACATATAAAAATAGATAGATTAACTCACTTTCTCTTTCCCTCTGAGCCAATACACTAAAGAACACAAACACATTCATGGTGTCTTATATGTTCATTATGACAAGAATATATTCATTTACGTTCTTCAAAAGTTTTCCTGCTTTTATCAAATTGTTTAGAAACCACTCTTTATAATCTAAACTCTAATTTACAATAGTTTTTGCATTAGACTCTACTATTTGTGTTCTCTATCAATCTGTCGTCACTGATTTCATCTTTTAACGCAAATAAAAAAGAAATTGTTGATCTAAAATACAGCATTTTAACTTCATCGCTATAACCACACCGTTAAATATTCATTGAAAAGCGTATGGCGGAAGCTATCAGGTGTTAGGAAATTCTAGTAGTGAAATGATTGCTAAACTCAGCACAAGACGACTTTCCATTGAATCGAAATCAATGGATATTTTCTTGATTCCTGAAATATAAATATCAAACATGACTTTGATGTCGCTTGAACACAGCACAGCAATGTAGCGAAAATTGAATTAAAAAAAAGCATAACTAGTATAGTACATTAAAGTCTTGCTGACGAATATTCTTGCAACCATGATTCCTAGTATAATTTCTGATGGATTTCTTTTCTAGTGGTTTTGAATATTATTGATGAATTGTATGTTGGTATGTAATATAAATTAAAATATTTTTCTCGAAATCTAGAGTGGAAGAAAATTTAGTAAATTTTTATTCACTGATCTTATAGTTTAAGATTACGATTTTAAAGAAATATAAACTATCATTTTCATCCTTAATCTGAACATTTCTTCGAATATAAAGGATAACAGATCACTCATAATGATCTGTTACATTGACACAAGACCTATAATTAAGTGTATGTAGTCATGAATGTAATAGGCCCCAACATTTGATTTGATCCCGGAAGGACAAAAGGCATAGATGACCTCAGCTGTTTTTGAACTCAAAATCGTAAAGAGCTGGAATAATACTGCAAAGCATTGTGTCCTAACCCACTACCAATTCTACCAACCTCACCTAATAAGATTCCTGCTATAAGAGAAATGGTACATTATTTCTGTGAAGCATTCATGTATCACAAACAACGCACTTAAATTATGAACAGGATCTCAATGCAGTTACGTGTGACTTACTGCAAAGTGACCAAAGAACCCTAATATGACAAGTAACTTTCGGCTGGAAACTATGATTATAAGCTATGGTTCTTATACTTAATCGTTAGCTGTTTTGAGTTCATAACTCCACTTGGCTGACTGATTTGTGTTTCCATTGTTAAAGAGAGTTTATAGGATGTAATGATTAATTGTGAGAAAGGTAACAACAGGATAAATTGGGAACCGGAAACTCTTACATACCGTTACTGTTCAGAGATACTAAAGACGTAATTTAATGTGATAAATTCCTCTCTGTAAAAAATTTCAGGGTTCTGTTCCATCCTGAAAAATACATAAAATTTCAAGGTTTTACGGGAACATGTTTGTCTTGCTAAGAGTTGTTCTGTTTCTTAAATATATGTATGTCTATATATGTTTTTCGTTGAGTTTCATTAAGTTCTTCTTAAAAGAGTTGAACTTGGTCACTCAAAATGCAACAAGACGTTTTGAGTTAAGAGAGTTCTCAGTATTTGTCAATATGAAGTTGAATTGCTGTGTTGATTGAGCTATCGATACACACACCCAAGTGCGTGCGTCTATTCGTCTAAAGAATCTTAAATGGAGAATCTTTGGAATGTCTAACAAACTCTCAATGTGCCGCTAATAGATTGGATTTGGAGAATCCGCGTCAGTTTCTTTTGCTCTTTCTTCAACAAACCTAGTATTTCTAGATTTTTAAGTAGAACTGTAGGTAGATAGCTTAATGCACCTATGATGCTAGGTACAAATGAGAATATAAGTCAGGGTACAAGAGCTGTAAGATCAGCCTGAATTCACCATAAATGTTCTCTTTCCCCCGACTTGTGATGGTACATTCTCATCAGCTGGGCAGCTGACCTCTATATTTGCTATATTTGTACCGAATTGCTGTTTTTATTGGAATGTTCCACCAGTATTCCACCTTTTTAAATATGTGAGTACGTGCCGGTTCTGATATGCATTTGATGTTTACGTCAAGGCAATCTTTCCAGCCGATGGCATTGTAAATAGTCTTTGTTACTATATCATGTCTCATGAGCAGGTAGTATCTCGTAGACATTTTGGAATAGCTGCAGATAATGTGGATGACATGTTCCATACTGGCATAGCAAAGCCGACATTTTCAATCATAATGTCGTTTGGTGGTATCTTTGTCTATATCAGCTGTTTAGCAGCTATCACTTGTTCCTGGATAGCGAAGGTATATCATTCAAGATAGGATGTAATGTATCTACACAGTTCCGAGAGAGGCCTTTCTTCTTGTCAATGCTATTATTATCTTCTAGCTTACGTCATATGTACCCATACATTGCATTTTGCTGGAATGCTGCCCGCTTCTCCTCCAGGCTTCTATCTAAGTAAGCCAGTCTGGTCTCCTTTGAGTTGCATGAAGCAGTTATATGCTCAGAGGACCAGCTCAGTAGTTCTCCAACTTTGAGGATTGTACAAATTTCTTTCTTTACTGTTCAACTTGTGTTGTCTGAGAGATAGAATGCGACATTCAAAGGCTGTTTGAACTGACCATATGCTTCTTCCGCCATCGCTTTACCTCACATAGATTCTATCGGTGTCGTACTTGATGCGGAAGTTGCTAGTGGTGGTCATATGTATGTATGTATGTATGTATGTAGGTATGTATGTATGTATGTATGTCTCTTCTATTCTTTAATTATTATTATAAATCTTTCACTGAGGAGGGAGCCGGTTTCCAACAAAGATACAAGGCTCCATCTTTGGGATATAGTTAACACAGACAAATTCACATTTGGAACTTCAGAATAAGTCTTGCATATTTTTACTGTTCCACACCTACATTGTACGAATCAACCGGTCAATTTATCTTTCTGAAAATCCCAGTTTATCCAGATTCTCTTTTATATATGTATGTATGTATGTTTGTATGTATGTATGTATGCATGCATGTATGTATGTATGAGCGTGCACATACATATATGCATAGTTATACGTATTTATAGTAAACGTAACTAGTCAGAGAATAAAATTGCTGCACTGGCAGATATCTAATCCAGCCTCTATGAAGCAGGGGATACATATTCATCACGTTTCAATGACATTGCTGCTAAACGTGTAGGAATACTACGTTTGTGTTATGATGTATTGGCTAGAAGACAGGTGTCATAGGTTTATAGCCACACTTTGTTTTAGTAATCAAGAAACAAAAATTTTTAGGAAGCGTCTTAATCGATTTTCCTCTTGCTGGTCAGTGTATCGGTGTTTGAGATAAGTTAAAATGTTGTTATTCCTTATGGCATTATGTCACTTTTTATTCATTACTTTCACTTCCTCTTTTTTTTTTTTTCCACTGGAGTTACCTTTATCATTTTAATTCTGCTGTTAACTGCCTCGTTGATTTCTAGTCAACAGTTATTAATATTAATGCATTTTGTTATTGTGTCCTTTTGTTGCGATATGTTTTGTCTGAAAAAAAAAAAATTCACATGTAAATGAATAGTCCAGCCTTTAGCATACTTTATTTGTAGCAGAACCAGACGGGTCACAGGTGTGTTTCTGTGCATTTGTTAAAAGATAACAACCAGAATGAACATTCCTGTCTTTTGCAGCTGCCAAAGGCCACCGTAATTTGAAACAACTTTACACAGTAACTATTTGTATGTGCGTGCTTATTAATGTAAGCATGTGGTTGAGTATGTACGCGTGTATGTATACATACATACATACATACACATATAT
>NC_068984.1:47283216-47291973 GCF_001194135.2 Octopus bimaculoides | reverse complement strand
CAGATAGATGAATAGATAGAGAGGATGGTGGAGGGAGGAAGTGGAACAAGGAGGAAGGGACAGAAGGGTATAGCAGTGAAGTAGAGGCCAGGACAGAGGTATAGATAGAAAGATGGAGGAAGACAGATAGATAAATAGATAGAAAGATAGATAGATAGATAGATAGACAGACAGATAGATAGATAGATAGATAGATAGATAGAAAGATAGTCACGTCAGAATAATAGTAAACTTACTTGTAAAATAGGACGTGTGCGTTCAATAATGTAATATGTATATATATATACATATGCATACACACACACACACACACACACACACATATATATATGTATGTATGTATGTATGTATATATATATATACAGGGTGGGTGAAAAGTAAGTAGGCATTTAAAATTAGTAATAATAAAATCCATATTCCTTTTACAAATTTATTGAAACAAATGGAAAAATGAAAATAACTCTTCATATTTCAACGTAAGCACCGGTGGCGTCAACCAGTTTCCTCAAACGCCCAGGCATGGGATGAGCAACCTTCTGAAGGACGTCATCTGGGGTATCACTGAGAACCTCCAGAATCCGTGTTTCCAAGTCCTCCCGTGTGCGAGGTTTTGTCTTACACACCTCATCTTTTGTGGAACTCCACAGGTAAATATCACATGAGGTGAGATCTGGACTTCTTGGAGTTCTGGACTTCTGGATTTCTGCGGTCACAGTCTGCAGGTTTTAGCTCCTGCACGTAATGAGGTTTCCACAGAAGAAAATTCAATTCCTTATGCAACATCGTATGTATTGTGTGTCTTGTTTCCACTTTCATGAGAGCTGCTTGGCGTGTTGATTTTTGCGGGCTGCGATTAAACATTTCCTGCTGTGTTGCCACGTTCTCCGCTGATCAGGATATGCTTGGACAGCCACTTCTTGCATCGTTCACAGAGCCCGTAGTCATCAGCTTTTCATGACAACTTTTTATTTTCTCTGGACGTAGTGTTGCATGCTTACCTTTCCATGCACGCCACATCTCAGAACCAAAACAATGGAATTCCACACTTCATAGCGTGTTTCTGTATTAGCTCACTCATGAACAGTCAAGTGATCAGCTATCTGGAAAATATGAAATAAGAAATAAGACAATAGGAAAATAAAAAATCCCATTAGTGTTGTCTGTTTAAAAAATGTTTTCGTCATGACTTCAGTGATGCTAAATATTCTATAGGCAATTTCTAATGCCTAGTTACTTTCCACCTACCCTGTATATATATATATATATATATATATATATGTATATAAGGTATAAGTTAAAGTTGTTAAGCCCTTGGTATCCTTGGTGCTAAAAAGCCATTACTTCATTAGTTAAGCAAGGTGAAGGTAAGAGTGAGTTCACAGCTGTTACTGTGTACTATATTGAGGAAAATATGTATTTACCTCGTTACAAATGGTAGACGTCATCCTTTTCTGATTTCTCCCTCTATCTCTCACTCTATTCCCCTTTTTGTCTATCTCTGCCTTCTTTGTTCTGAAGACGTCTACCATTTGAAACAGGTAAATATATACTTACCTCCATATGATACACAATAACAGCTGTAAACTCACTCTTACCTTCACCTTGCTTAACTAATTAAATAATGGCGTTTTAGCACCAAAGATACACTTCTATTTGTTGTTTTTCCTCCATTTTCTGATCCCCCCCTCTCTCTCTGTATATATATATATTCACACATACATACGTACATGTATATAAGTACATAGGCATACATACATGCATATAATCACATACATATATGTGTGTGTGTGTGTACACACATATGTATGTATGTATGTATGTATGTATGTATTGTATGTATGTATGCATGTATGTATGTATGTATCTATCTATCTATCTATGAATTAACATTATATATAGTGTCATTCCATATGACAGAACTCAGTTTCAAATCCCCTTAACGAAAAGTTTGATGATTGGTGATTTTGTGTGTGTGCTAAATTGCCGTTAGCCCTCTGTCAGCTTATACACACTTTTAGTTGATTATTCAGCGCAGATAGTAATACTTCGGCTGTTTACAGCGTAGTTTTTTAGATGGCTTTTATTCAGTTCCAATTTCTAAGTGTTTTAAGTTTCTCTTATTTTTGCGGGAAGGCACCTATGTTTTGAATTAGAAGTAGCAGATTCTATAAGTGACAATTGGAAATGTGAATCACATGCGCCCATCTTTGCTATTGTTGCAATATATTTGTATATCGTTGTTAGATTCTAAATATTTGGATTGCTGGGGCTGTTGAATTTTAAGCAGTTTACTATGAATTTAATCTAGTTGATCTATGCACTGTCACTTGTTACTCTGATCTAGTTTAAAATACTTCACTGCAACCATACAGTATGGTATTTTAAACAACTGCAGTCATACATGGCTAGTAGTGTAAGATATTGTAACTGGATTTTGCGCTACACTCTTCTATTTCAACAGTTATTTTACGTTGCTATTTACGCATAGCAGCTCCCGAGTTAGTCATGCAACTGTTGCAATTTTTATAGCAAGTCTGTAGTAATTGTGCAGCAGAGACTGTTTTTGAGAAATAGTTAAGGGTATGATATACGAGCGTTGACCTTGTTTGCAGACATTTTTATATGGAGAGTTAAAGCAAATGATGGTTCTTGTTCTGCTTCTTTTCCTGATGTTTGTGCACCTATTGCCTAGAAATATATATTTTGTTTTTATTGAATTCATTGCTTTAAAAAGTTTTGTTTTAATTACAGCAAAATCCAACGTTTTTCTCTGCATATATACGCTGGGCATTCCTTTTTGTTTGCATTCACATCAAAACTTATTAAGAATACTTGGAGAATGTTATCGATCTATATGGTTTTCCAGTAGGGCTACTATTTGTTATTGGATAGCAAGTATCTGACAATTTGCTAATCTAGTTTACAGTAAGGTTGATATTTACTAATGGATAGTAGTTCCACTGTGATGTCAAGGAAATTGACAGTTTGTTTGCATACTGATTGATATTATAATGCTTAATCCATATTGTTTGAACGTTTTGCTTAGTCTTCGTGTAACTCGTCTAACTAATGTCCGTTCATATAACGGGAGTGTATAATGTAGTCATATCTACACAAACCTCAATTTTTGATACTGATTGTGTTTTTCATCACGTCGAGAACAATAGAGTTATTAATTCACATTAATATTAATTCAAAGCTGCCTATGCTGACATTAATAAGTTCGTGGTATTTTGTATAGTATGCTAATTTTTTAAAATCACAGCTTATTGGTTTCAGCTATGATCGAAGTGATTCTTTTAATAAAATACATCAAAAGAACATATTGTCCAATTATAAAAGGTGTCATTGAAATAATTTTATTTTCGATGACTAAGGAGTGTTCTTTCGAACTTCTGTAAACATAGTTATATTTGATTATTTCTTAGTTAAAGGTGTAAGACTTAATCAATAAAAGACTGAATTTATGAAAAGAAGCAAGACAGTTGCTGTAATTACACTAACAATATTTGAAGTTTAGCAAGGTCACTTCCCTGACGAGGAAACTTTTTTTTTTAACACTGTGTACTTCAGCAATGTATAGCTGTTTGAGGTTTTGTTTAGTTGCTAAAAACATGAATCTCTGATACTTTTTTTTTTGTTTTTAACATGTGAAGAAAGTCATGGTTCACACAAACTGAAAACTGATTCAATCACCAAACGTGCAAATCTCGAAAATAAATATTTGAAGAAGTTTAAAGGTTGGTTTTGCAAAAAAGATAACACGCATAACAAAGATTAACATTACGAATTAGATTTATATTGCTTCACATCAGGGAACAGAAATCACTGGAAAACACAAATAAGTGCATACGACAGGTAAGTCATGTATTTTGCCTTCAAGAGAATGTTTGGTAATGAAGTTGAATAAGACATTTACAAAATTCCCATTCTTCAACAATGCAGTCCAACGGAGAATGAATAAAGAAAAGAAATAAATCTTTTATTGAAGAAAGTAAATCGAATCTTGTTTTGTAAGTTGTCAAGCCAACAGATACTCGAGGAAAAGTACAGACCCAAGTATTCATTCATTTATGCAAGGAAGTGAAATTGTAAAGAATGTCTTATGCTTGTGTATGTGTGTGCATATGTATGTGTGCACGTGAGAGAGAGAGAGAGAGAGAGAGAGAGAGAGAGAGAGAGAGAGAGAGAGAGAGAGAGAGAGAGAGAGAGAGAGAGAGAGAGAGAGGGAAGAGTAAAACAATATCTATTTCAAGTAACTAAGTTTGAATCAGAGAGATAAGAAGAATTTCACTTTGAAGCTACGTTTTCGCGTTTAATTCGACAGTGCGACACGTTGAGTAATTGTCTTCTGCTATATATTCAAGCCGACAAAATTTTGTGAATGAAATTTAGTTGATATATTGATATGTCAAGAGTTTATATATCTATATCAACACTTAGCATATCTATATATCTACCAAATTTTGTTCTTGAGAAGATTTATTTAGATATCCAAAGTCAAATCAATGCTAGTGAAGAAAACTGTATCAAAACGCCACTAAACTACCTGGATATATTTCACAGAAAAAAATATGATTCGATGCAAAAGTTTGGCGACACAGGTGAAATAATTGCGGCCAACAACTTGGAACATATATACATTCACTTTTATATTTTAAAAATATTCTAGAATCAATACAGACCAGGTATTAATCAAATATATAGAATGCTAATATATTTGGAGCTAGGTCCAAAAAGTATGATGAAAATTAAGTATTTCAGTTTCCTCCTCGTTAAATCGTTCCTCTACGTTGATAGCATTGATGACAAACAAAGCTGATCATTGTGTAAAATAAGCGGAAATAAAGATACCTAGGAAAAGATGGCAGATGGTAGTTGTACCTTGCGTTCTTTCAATTTTATTTCCCTTTTATTTCAAAAAGATCGGTTCAGTGGTAATGTACTGATGTCACCTAGAATGGTTCTGAGTTTCAGTTTCTCCAGTTTTCGTCTCAATCCTAACCAAAGGTTAATATTAGCTGGTCTTTGCAACGGCAGAAACGACATCCGCGTCGTATTTTCCTGGTGATTAATTCACTGAAATGTATTTGAGAAAGAGGGTCGTTTCTACGCTTTGATTGTTGAAGATGAAGAAACAAGTTTTTCTATGAAAAACTGCAAACTGCTTTGAGCAAGCCGAAAAAGTCGAAGGAAAAGTATCAACAGTCTGATGAGAGAGGTCAACGCATATACGGATTGAAAAAAATCTTGGACAAGTACGGATCTGAAGTGTGAAAGAGAATGTTGACAGACTGGTAGGTATATGCACCTCCCACAACTTTGTGGTCTGAGGAAGTGGGTTACCATACAAGAAAGTCCGTAAGGCAACATATATCTAAAGACCAGTGATAGATATCAGAGTGACGATGACTACTGACATGGCATCCGAATACAATCTCTTGGTTACTCTCATGGGGCTGAAGCGGAAGACGCACAAAGATCACAGATCATCAAAAAGTAAGAAGTTCAACATTACGTTTTTGAAAACCCAGGATACCTGCAGTCATTTCAGCATCGAACTGAAGAACAAGCGGGAAGAGCTTTGCTAAACAGAGCACAACAAGGAATACCAGCACTCTGAATGAAAAAGAAACCAGAAACTTTCAAGAACTTGTGAAAAAGGCTACTGGTAACATGTGACAACACAATGGATGGATAGTTGTCCAGATACTACGGAAAATTAAAGGCATAAAACTGCAGAAAGCTATGGTCAGCGTGAGCCAGTCGAGAAAGTCAACGCCACTGATTTGGAAGTATGCTCTATGGTCAACCATGAAGTCAATGATAGCTTCTGATGGGAGAAGAATATTGATGGTCTGACAATCAGAACTGCCATTAGTACTGTAAATGGCAATATGCAGAAGCTTTATGACACGATGAAGTGAGTGGCAAGCAAAAGATAATTGACAGTCCTGTTCGTAACACGAATAGGTTCGATGTCGATTGTTTTTATTAAGGATTTTTCCTATTTTCTTCAAATGGATGACCATATCATTAAGAAAGCCCACAGCACAGAAACATATACAGGGGTTGGACACAATAATGGAAACACCTTAAAATTTCAAACAAATTTATTTTAATATGGGGTAAGACAGCCTTTGGTAGTAATTACAGCTTGAATTCTACAAGGTATGGATTTATACAAAGTTTGAATTGTTTCCAAAGGAATTTTTGTCCATTTTCCAGCTAAAGCAGTCTCCAGTTCTTGTAGTGATGATGGGGGAGGATATCGACTCCTTACATGTTTTTTTCTAAAAAGCACCATGATGTGTCCAGTCATGTTGTTTATAGTAACTTTCTGCATGCTAAATTCAAGTATGTATGCAAGTATGTACAGGGGGTTGGGCAAAATAATGGAAACACCTTTAAATTTCAAAAAAGTTTATTTTAATATGGGGTAAGACAGCCTTTGGTAGTAATTACAGCTTGAATTCTACAAGGTATGGACTCTTACAAAGTTTGAATTGTTTCCAAAGGAATTTTTGTCCATTCTTCAGCTAAAACAGTTTCCAGTTCTTGTAATGATGATGGTGGAGGATATTGGCTCCTTACCTGTTTTTTCTAAAATGCACCATAAATGTTCCTCGTGCCATTCAGTAAGAACTTTAGCTGTGTGAATTGGTGCATTATCATGCTGAAAGATTGCGTTTCCTTCCGAAAACAGTTGCGCAAAAATAGGATGAATTTGATCAGATAAAATGTTTTGCCTATTAATTCTGCCATGAAGAGAAACCGTTGGGCCGGCGGATTTCCAAGATATAGCTCACCAGATCATTACAGAGCCTCCTCCATGTTTAACAGTTGGAAGAAGGAAGTCTGGGTCAAATGCTTCTTTTGGCTGTATCCACACATATACTCGGTCGGTGGTCGGAAATAAGGTAAAGGATGACTCGTCCGAGAAAATAACATTCTTCCACTGCTCTAGGGGGACTAATTCTGTAGGTTTTTACTCCATTCTAAACTCTTTGAAACGTTTGTTTTTGAAAGTAGTGATTTTCTGATTGCAGCCCTCCCATGAAATCCGGCTTTATGCAGCTCCTGACGAACAGTTTTTGTGGAAACTGGGTTTTTGAGATGGCCATTAAGCTCTGCAGTAATTTGGGGAGTTGTACTTTTGTGATCCTTTCTAACAGTTCGCGTAAGATTCTGACGGTCCCTATCTGAAAGTTTTGGTTTTCTTCTGGAGTTTTGTTTCGACAAGGAGGTTTTTCCCTCTTTCTCCAAGGCTGTCATTACTTTCGAGACAGTACTTCTTGATACACCAAACATTTCGGATGTTTTCGTTTCGCTAGCGCCTGCCATACGAGCACCAACAATTTGACCTCTTTGAGAGTCCAATAGATCTGTCATTTTAAAGAATTTTAATTACGTTTTTCTGATGATATCTGAAAAGATACAGCAATTTTAGCAAACATATTAAGCAACACTAATAATAAATCAAAAGACATAGAAATAAACAAGCTTTTGACGGTTTTATAGATATTTCAAAATTATGATGCTATTATCCTGGGTGTTTCCATTATTTTGTCCAACTCCTGTATATCATACCCAACTACAAATTCATAAAATATATTGCATAGACACCAAAATGAAACAATTTCTCATCAACTCAAAACCACAAACTAGCAAACCACAGAACACACTTCAGACAGCCAGTGCAATATTTAATTTTCGATTTGAATATTAACGTTGTATACGTCATCACTTTCTCGTCAGTTTACTTTGCATTTTTAATAAGGTGCCATTGTAATTAATTATAATATGGTACTGGAAATAATATTGGCTAGAAAAAAAATCTTAGTTGACAGCACTGAAATTTTATATACAAACATACTCATACCTACATATAAAATCAACCACACACAAACATAAATACATACACACACATATACATATACATACACACATATATATATACGCACACACATATATATATATAGCATATGATACATATAAAATGTGAGTGTGGACTATGATAGATTTATTAATAGCAAAATACAAAATAAAAATAATCATACTGATATTTCTAAAACCGACCAGAAAATCTATTAGTACTTAAAAATGCAGTATTTTGAATCTCAGTATTTTTTATTCTGTCACTAATAATTTTCACGAACCTTTGCGATATACTACAAAGTATGCGAGAAACAAATCTTTATTACCATCATTTAATTCTGATGATGAGGTGTAACGTTTATGGTCGAACGGATTTAGAACTGTTATTGTTTCATACTAAACATGAAAGGCAAATGAAAAAAAAAAAAAGAAAAAAAGTAAATAAAGTAAACACTTAATAAAAAAAATTAAACTCAAACAAACACAATCTTGTCTTTGGTATAGTTGTGACAAATCTGTTCTCTTTTTATTTACACACACACGCACGCACGTACACTCACACACATGCACACAAACACACGCACGTACACACACACGCCTGTCTGTCTGTCTGTCTGTCTGTCTGTCTGTCTGTCTGTCTATCTATCTATCTATCTATTTGTATATATATATATATATATATATAATACAAAGAAGATATATACATGTATACACACATATATGTACATACTTACATCGACATGTGTATATATATGCATATCAGGGTACAGGACGTTAGAACAATAAACTACAGACAACGGAACGAACACATAGGAAAACGGAAAGCCACTTGGAATATCCCTTCATCAGCTGTCTCTATTCTATCTAGACGTTTCGAAG
>NC_068984.1:47279926-47281468 GCF_001194135.2 Octopus bimaculoides | reverse complement strand
AATTATGGTTAGCCCAATGCCAATGAAAAAAAAAAGTTTTCTTTTTTTTTCTTCTTATATATCTTTTTGCGTGTGTGAATGTCTATCTGTCCATAAAGAAGAAGATGGTCACCATCAGATTCTATGGAGAGTTATGAGCAAACAAGCAGTAATTCTTGTTATTGATTTCCCCCAGATCAACCTTGATGGAGCAGACCTATGATCAAAAGCGTTCATGCATGACTATATTGTCATTTTTGAAAGATATAAAGTAGGTATGAATACATTATCTAATGAACTTGTGTATCCTTTTTAAGGTGAGAATAGAACTTAATCAAGATGTGGTTGTTAGTCGTAGCACGTTGTTCGGTCACTTAGAGGATCCGTCCTTACCTCATGTGTATATATAAATATGTAAATGTATATGATATACTTAAATCAATCATATACTCCGTATAATAAAGAAAAATTATGAAATATAAGATTGTATTTATGTTGTTGATTAGTTAGTAGCATTAAAAAAAAAAAAGCTCGAAAAGACACGAGTTGCTATTTCAATCGAAGTTTGTGACATTTCCCATAATTTTCTCTTTATCTATCTTCTCCCGTTCGTGATGGTGACTATGATGGTGAAGGTGATAATGGTAGTAATAAATATTGTTGTTGTTGCCTAGCTCATGGTTCGAACTAGTTTAGTAGACATACTATAAAAAGCATTCCAGTCATGACAATTCCATATTTTCTGGGCACAGCACAATGTCTAATGTGTAACTATTTCCAAAACAGCAGAGCAAGATTTGAGAGAGAGCTTTGGTTGTTATTTTTGCTACATTGTGAGTTTGTATGGAGACTTGCTTTGGCTCAAGCAATTTAAATATGTCACACTCAATTTTATTTTCACATTTATTTTCATATATGATTGTAATTCAAGTGACACTGAAAAACCAGGTTTCGGCAGCATGTCATTGTGTGTTGGTATTTTTTCTTTACTTATTATTGTGCGATGACGTGCACAGTCGATACAGGATTTGGTTGCGTGTGAGAGCAAATGCGTTGCGGCGTATTTTACGCTAAGTGTTCAAACTCATCAGCGGTTAACTTTACCATTCCTTTCTCCTGTTACAATAATTTTAATAGAATATACTTTATTCTAATTTTATTTTTGTGAATGTGAATGCGTGTGGTCAGGATGCTGCACTCATGATCGTTAGATTGAGGGTTCGTTTCCTGGACCTGACGGCGAGTTGAGTTCTTCATTTCACGTAGCTCTGCTGGTGCGAGAGTGGTAGAACCATTGGAACATCAGCAGTAATATTTTACGGCTCTCTACATTCTAAGTTCAAATCCTATCTCACTGGAAAAAGCAACGGGAAACCATATTAATCCCAAGTATGGTCATTGTAACCGAAGTTCCAATAAACTACTTAAAACCGGTTGGGTAAGGTACGGGTCCTCCCAGATCGTATAGAAAGTGGTGAAGAAACTTCACCGGCACAGGAACTGCCCGAGGTCAGACCACCGCTAGACTGTATATAAATATATATATATATATATATATATATA
>NC_068984.1:47274039-47279261 GCF_001194135.2 Octopus bimaculoides | reverse complement strand
TATATATATAAATATATATATATATATATATATATATGTATATATATGTATGTATATATATGTATATGTATGTATGTATATATATATATGTATATATGTATGTATATGTGTATATGTATATATATATATATATATGTATGTATATGTGTGTGTGTACAGAGCGAGAGAGAGAGAAAGAGAAAGCGGTCTGGCGCCACTAATTCGCACACTATAAGTGGTTAATACTTTATTTAATATCGGCGGCTTGTCGACGGGGAACCCAGTTCACACAGTATCAAGGTATGATATAATATATGTAAACATAGATAGGAAACATACAAACATGTCAATTTTGCCTATTACTCCATAAATCGAAAAAATCAAACAGCCCTTAATCGATTTGCGACCCTCTAAGGTGTCTACATTACTTGACTAGTCGGAGAGAAAGAAGTAGCCACAGGCATTAAGAGTTTTTAGCTTAGATCTCCACTACAGAGATTTCATAAACTTGGAAGCCAACTTGGATCTTTAAAGTGAGGGAGGCAATCATACAAGGTATCTCGGGATAGCATGCACAGAATCCTGAATTTCTCCATGTATGTAAAGAAGCTTGCTTTGCTAGTATTTGATACCAATTTGCAGCAGCTATATGATACCTGTATACACAATTAACTACGTAAATTTTGTCACACTAACCACTTTTCATAAAATTTACTGGTAGACAAAAGTTCCCTCTCTGTCCTCAACCTTTTTCTTTCATATATAACTTACAGAAGTCGATGAGGGCGTACTCTAGAAGCAAAAGTTCTGCTCTCAAAGTTTTCAACCGTATCCCCCACACAACATTTTTCACCAGAGCTACCAGTCAGAGGGAGATTATGCGCTCTTGTTATAAAACTACCAATGGCTTTATTATTACAAGCACGATATATAAAGCATACTGTATGATTCATAAAATTTGTGAGTGCTTTACAAAATAATATTACAATTTGTGTTTCCACAAGGGCAGCACAAGTATAAAATAATAAATATATCAGCAAAGCGAAAACATTTAGGCGTGCAGAAAATCACCGATATCCGCATAAATATAAGACGTGTCCTTTGAATCTAGGCCCCTGTAGACCATAATAATCCATAACAATAACACAAGAATGTGCATATCAATTTCACATACAAGCACTATACTAATTATACCAGGTAAAATAAAAAGAATCACATAACTGTTACCTACAGTACTTCTCAAGAGAAAAGCCATTCTTATATGTCCACTTTGCAGTTAATATAATATGAACAAGACACAATTCCCCGTACGAGTTTTTTGATATATTTATTTTTTCTCTTATAATACTAACTGTTTGCGTAGTTATTTGTTTTATATAGCACTTAGTTGTCTAACTTTCCACATGATAATAATGTTAATAAAAACACCGACAAGGGCTACGACAAACACAGCGTTGATGATGATGACGATGATGACGATGATGAAGACGATGAGGATGTTAGTGGTGATGACGAGAGTGATGTTAGTGACGATGATAGTGATAAAGATGATTACATTTTTACATTAAGGCTTGTCATATATTTCCAACTATACACATTCACTCACGTAAAAAAAAAACATATTTGTGTGAATGTGATTAGTGCTCAATCTGTGTGTGTATGCGTGTGTGCGTGCGTGTGTATGTATGCATGTATGTATGTATGCATCTATGTATGCATCTATGTATGCATGTATATATGTATGTAAGTGTTTGTATGTGTGTATGTGTAAGAGAGAGAGAGAGAGAGAGAATGAGAGAGAAAACCCATATACGCATATATATTTGTGTGCATGCATGTATGCACTTGGAGAAACTAATTCTTCTGTCATTCTACAATGTTTAATGGAATGTGTTATTTCCAGACAACTGTCCTCTTCCGCAAACAATTATTATGAAACTTTGCTAAATTATTCTCCTGCAAAATAAAAGAATATATATATAAAAAAAGAAAATATAATAAATAAATAAATAAATAAAAAGTTAATTACAGCAAAAGCCTTTATATAGGTACAGAGAATCGTCAGCAGAATTAATTATACTCATTTAATATATATATATATGTCCGAATGACTAAATAGTGTGTTTCTCAATTACAAAGTTCCAGGTTCGATACTACTGTACAGCTACCACGGGGAAAGAATTTTTACCACCTCATGTCAACTAAGGCTTGTTGTGATTGAAAGTGACGAGATAGAAACTGCATGGAAGCCGATTGATTGGACTATATGTGTAATTGAAAGGTCTAGGATTCACACACTGTGATACTTATATTCCATCTGATTATTAGGTTAAATTTACTCGTGTCTGTGGTATGATCAGCCAGTCACAACTTTATGCAATTTGGTGGCATCTACTCCACTCTTTTAAACTTGCTGGTCTTGTGCCATTTTTCCTGGCTCTATTCTATCTTTTCATGTCTCACATACACGCAGGCACGGATATGTACATAATAGTTTGACTGCAATAACTACGTTAGCAAATGTGCTCTTTCTTTTACAAGACGGCTAACATCATCTAGCGGAAGTTCGTAGTGTTGTAGCTACAACTAGGATGTTGAGGGACTTGGTGTTTGTGAACTATTATTCTCATCAAGCCACACCTATATATAAACTGTGGAGGCACAATGGCCCAGTGGTTAGGGCAGCGGACTCGCGGTCATAGGATCGCGGTTTCGATTCCCAGACCGGGCGTTGTGAGTGTTTATTGAGCGAAAACACATAAAGCTCCACGAGGCTCCGTCAGGGGATCGTGGTGAACCTGCTGTACTCTTTCACCACAACTTTCTCTCACTCTTTCTTCCTGTTTCTGTTGTACCTGTAATTCAAAGGGTCAGCCTTGTCACACTGTGTCACGCTGAATATCCCCGAGAACTACGTTAAGGGTACACGTGTCTGTGGAGCGCTCAGCCACTTGCACGTTAATTTCACGAGCAGGCTGTTCCGTTGATCGGTTCAACTGGAACCCTCGACGTCGTAAGCGACGGAGTGCCAACAACAATATATAAACTATAACTTATATTAGACAAAATTGTATAAGACAAAATGAACACTGACAGCATTGTTCCCTCAAAATTTTAGTAAATAACTGATTCGGTGCAAAAGTTTAGTAAATATCTGATTTTCTTGCGACAAAAATATGTACATACTGAGTGCTCTTGCTTAGGATACTTTTGTACATACAATAATTTCATTTATGTCTCAGTTGCCAATGTATGTGCACACGCACATAGAAACAGTATAGAGGAAGCAATGTCTTATGTGATTTAAAATTATAAAGAGAAGGTAACTGAATAATACCTTTATAATCACTCCGGCACTTTACAACTTCTGACAATATATCCCCATACTTTCTACCCCACTTAATTCGTTATTTGCTGTAAAGCGATCTATATCATTTTGCGATATCAAACTTAATCTTGGCTAGATTAATCAGTGTGCCTTGGTTGTGGATATCAACGTTGACAGAGCAATGCGGTTAATGTTGTAATAAGATTTTCTTAACAATCACGTGGTTCCAAGTGCAATCTCACTACGCGATATCCAAGGAAAGTATCTTGGACAATAGCTTCAGGCTATCATAAAGGTTGTGAATAAAATCGAGTAGACACAGCCTGTGTGGAAACCCATCTAATAGACACAGCACTTAATCTTAACTAGTAGACTTAATCGCTGCTTGCTTACAAGCAACAACCAGGTTATTTGGTAACTCTAGCGGAATCCACTATATTACGAACTTTCGCATAAGGTCTCCGGTTTCATCTTCTTTTCTTGCCTCGCCTCCAGCCTTTGAACTCTTGTGAGAAGTGTGTATGTAAGGCCTAAAAAAGGTAATAGGATCAGCCATTCCTCTCTGACTAAGCTCTCTAAGAAAAAAAAAAAAAAAAAAAGAAACGAAAAAAAGAACACGTATCAATCGACACGATACGAACCAAACATCTTTCGACTGGTTTTCCACTGCCCTTTCATTGAGCTGACCAATCAATGTTTACTATTTCAGACTATACACACACACACATATATATGTCAGTCTCAAATGTGATTGATTAGAAAAGCATTGGTTGTGACACAAGAAGGAAATTACGAGTAACTAAAATCGCCTATGTACAATTTTTACCACCCAATACAATTCTGACTATTTAAGTAGATTCTTCAAACAGAATCGATTGTTATGCCTAGGTTTCGAAATTAGAAACCATGATGTGTGCGCGCGCTTGTGTGTATGATATGTGTGTATGTGCGTGTTTGTCTACGTGTGTGTAGTGCGCGTCGAGTCTGTGTATACGTCTTGTATACGTCTTATGTACGTGTTGTTTGACGTTTGTGTGTGCGTGTGTGTGTTGTGTAATTGAGTGTGAATGCTTCTATAAGTGCGCACGCATGTGTGCGGAGGGACAGAGGTTTCTCATTGTGTGTAAATGTGTGCGTGCAATGTTAGTGGTCTTTATGCATTTGAATTCTAGAGTGGTCTTCATTGTAAGTATATGTGAGTATGTGTGTATGTGGAGTATTGTGTCGATGTGGTTATATATTTTCAATGTTTGTCATTGTGTGCACGTGTGATACAAATTTGTGTATATACTTGTTTCCCTGAGTACTTGCGTGTATGCATATGTATATTGGAAAAGTATGTAGGTTATATATTTGTACTTATGGCTCTTGGTGAGTATCTGTCGAGTGTGTGAATGTAGTTTCTGTGTAATGTTTACGTAGTGTTCTTTAGTAGTTCATAATAAATGCGTTTGTTCAAGTAATTTAACACTAAACTACTACCTCTCTCTCGCTGTTAGCAGTCATAAACAAAAGTTTTCTTAGGAAAATAGTTTTCACAGAGAAGAGTTCAATTCACACCCTGAGCAGTTTTGTTGCACGTCAGTGAGGAGACGCAGCACCAATGAAGTTTGCTGGGTCTTCCGCATTGCTAAGATCCATGCATCTTGTACACAGTTTGGAACACTGGAGATCAATGTCTGTATAAAAAAAAAAAACAAGCAGATGAGATTCAGCAGTTTGGTTAGCTCTGTATAAAACATCCAATGATAAAATAATGTGTTGTTTTTCTTTTAGCTTTTTTTTTTTAATCACCAGTGGTGTTTGAAGTAGGTAGTAGTTCAGATGAATGAACATCCGGTTTTCGATCATAAAGGTTGGATGATGGAAATTTATTAATATCTTATCTGTGGATGATGAAGTCAGTAAATTTAGT
>NC_068984.1:47273210-47273559 GCF_001194135.2 Octopus bimaculoides | reverse complement strand
TATGTGGCCTGCTTGTTTGTTGCACCTTGTTTACCATTTTGTCCATGTTCTTTTGCCACGTCATGTACCCAGTTATGTATCTATATGTACATGTGGATGAACGTATATACATTCATGTACATATATATGCATATACTCATATATTGTTTGTATCACGACAGAACGCACGCATTAACTATTTTTCTAACGCGACTCTCTCTATCTCTTTCTCTATATCCCCCTCTCATTCTTCCCTCTACTGTTCTTCGCCTCTCCCTGTCACTACTATCTCTCTCTCTCTCTCTCTCTCTCTATCTCTCACTGCTCGTCCTTCGCCTCCCACTGTTACTACTACTATCTCTCTCCCTCT
>NC_068984.1:47271513-47273154 GCF_001194135.2 Octopus bimaculoides | reverse complement strand
ACTGCCTTAATTCTTCGAAACGCCGGGGTTTTAATGGTGGCAGCTGATGAAGGGGATGTTTCTATGTGGCCTGCTTGTTTGTTGCACCTTGTTTATCATTTTGTCCATGTTCTTTTGCCACGTCATGTACCCAGTTATGTATCTATATGTACATGTGGATGAACGTATATACATACATGTACATATATACGCATATACTCATATATTGTTTACATATATATATATATATATATATATATATCAGTACATTAGTCTATGTGTAGTTCAGTTTTCAGATCGGTAGGGTTAGACATAAGTTAGATTTGGTTACAGTTACAAACAGGCCGAACCTTGCGATAAAAGCTTTCTCGCTGGCTCTTCAACTTGATCCTTATAACGAAATTAGCCAGTAAAGAACTTCCGGAGGGTTTTGCAACTGAGCAATGATTCACCGAAAGGTTAAGCAGAGAAAATGTTTTTCACTAATATTTGCGATAAAAGAAACAATACAAAAATGATTAAAAATAATTGTATTAGGATGGCATTAGTTTACCTTGTTTCCTGACGTGTTATATAGCTAGATAATTTACAAAAGAAGAAGCCATTATAGAACTGGTATAAAGGACACAAACAGGAAACCACCCACTTGTATACTGGTGGTTGTAGTGTGTGGGTAAGTGAATTTTCGTCAATTAGCCAGATGTCTTGTTTTTGAATGTTTAATTCTTACTTTGCAGAAGCTCGCCACTCGCTGCAGACAGTAATTAAAAATTAACGAACACAATCAATAATAACAAAAGAAACAACAGTAGTAATTAGAAGAATTATAACGATAATATTGACTTAAAAATTAACAATTGTTCGACAGTAACAATAACAGTTAGACAACAGCAGCAACAACAGCAAGTCCAACAACCAAAATAGCAGCAACAACGATAGTACAAAAACAAATCTTAAAATAAAACCCAGCTAGAAATATAATACAGTTCATATACCACAGCAACTACAACAGCATCAACATTCAACATCATACTTCAGACAAAGTTTGGAACAGTTAAGTAGCACAGTAATAACAACACAAGTAGCAGTACGAGTATCAACAACCCATCTGCAACCACAACTGCCATCAGCATTGCCACCACCGCCGACAACACTAAATGTAATATATCATTCTGTTTAAGACTTACCACCTTGTTCGTGTGTAGCTTTAGTAGAGTTTGCTGTGTTGCAAGCATTCGGCACGGGTCTTTTCCTCGTCCCAGTCACGGAAACCCTGGAAGGGGTGCTGGTATTTTTCCTCTGACAAAGCCATGATGATGATGGTGATAATGCTAATTATAATAATAATTAGGTGACCCCGTGCCGTCAAAAATGATGGCTAATTGTAGTATTTTATATATAAATAAGGTACAAAACCAAGTTTTGAGTTTAATAATTCTTTTATTACCGAATTTATAATAGATTTATAGGCGCAGGAGTCGCTGTGTGGTAAGTAGCTTGCTTACCAACCACATGGTTCTGGGTTCAGTCCTACCGCGTGGCAACTTGGGCAAGTGTCTTCTAGTATAGCCTCGAGCCGACCAAAGGCTTGTGAGTGGATTTGGTAGACAGACTCTGAAAGAAGTCCGTCGTATATATGTATGTATATATATATATATATAT
>NC_068984.1:47270385-47271185 GCF_001194135.2 Octopus bimaculoides | reverse complement strand
GGCCGCAGTCAAATGACTGAAACAAGTAAAAATGTAAAAGAGTAAAAGAGTATACCTTTCAACTGCAGATGTTTTATATTCTCGATACACTCAGGCAATAATTATTTACTCCAATAAGTCTCTATATGTATATATTTGTGCAGGTGTGTGTGTGTGTGTGATTGAAATAATTATTTTTAACGTGCTTCACTGGTACTTAATTTATCGACCTCGAAAGGATGAACGGCAAAGTCGGCCTAGGCGGAATTTGAACTCGGAATTTAGAGGCAGACGAAATACCGCTAATCATTTCGCGCGGCATGTTAACGATTCTGCCAGCTCGCTGCCTCAACAACAACAACAACAACAACAACGACAACGACGACGACGAACTTTCCCGTCGAAGAAGACGTTTGAGTGTTCATCTTTTGTCGAACGAACTGCACAGATTGTTCATACTGACCAAGTGTGTGTGCTTTACATTAATGCACGCCCTTCATCAAATCGAAGTTGCCTGATCAGGCGCACGGTGTACCACACGTCAGGTGTCGAAGTGATCACGGAGTAACGTGAGATGATGTGTTTTCTGCTCAAGAACGCAACGTACCACCTGGTCTAGGAATTGAAACCATGATCTCGCGATCGCGAGTGCAACACCCTAACCAGTAAACCATTTAGTTGCTCACATGGCTCCTGCTCTTAACTGATTGGAAGTGTTAACATGTTTTACCTTGGCGTACATGATGGGCTACAACAAATATTCTGCTTAATACCGCAGATAGCGTGTTTTATTTGCTGGTCAGTTGCTAGACCTTAACCAG
>NC_068984.1:47266149-47270205 GCF_001194135.2 Octopus bimaculoides | reverse complement strand
TTCAGAACATAACAACAGAAGAAATGTTGCTCAACATTTTATCTAGCGTGGTTACGATTCTGCAAGCTCACTGCCTAACTGCTTCCAATAATACTTCTTTTTACTCTAGGTACAAAGCTTGAAATTTGGAGGAGTGGGATAGTCGATTTCTCGTACGCAGTACGCAACTGATACTTAATTCATCGACCCCGAAAGGATGAAAAACAAAGTCGACCTCGGCGGTGCTTGAACTAAAAAAAAAAAATCGTAAAGACAGACGAAATACCACCAAGCATTTCGCCCAGCATGCTAACGATTCTGCCAGCTCGCCGCCTTTCTGCTACTAGTAGTAATAATGTTAGTAATATCAATGGTTTCTCTCTCCTGAGCAGAACGACCACACTTTACAGTAGAAAAGGCTAGTCGATGCCATTGGTCCCAGTTCTTAGATCGTTCATTATTTTATCTAATCCCAAAAGAATGAAAGGTAAAGTTGACTTCGGCAAGATTTGAAACCTGAATGTTAAAGAGCAAGAGAAACTATTGCATGGTATTCGACCGACGTGCTAACAATGCTGCCAAAACCCAGTGGAGTCTTGGTCACTCGACTGCTTGAGGTAACAACTACTTCTTCGTATCACACGCTACTGTTTTGTAACAGGTAAAGATATTAAATAACATCGTCTCATACTTTTTGTCTGACAGTACATAATTGGGTGATCCTTCGATACTAGTCCATTACAACTTCCGGTCGTTGCGCGCACGCATACTGATTACATGATCGTATAGTGCGTTTATGTGTTTAAAGTTTCAGTTCGGATGGCACCTTACTCACTCGCACCTTGGCCACACGTTTGCCGCAGTACGAAGGCAAGAGCACCCGATCCTCTGTCCTTATGCCTCTGTAGAGTGCTTTATTGCTTCCTCCTCCGTTGTGAAGCGCACCTCCACAGTGGCATATCTCCTCCCTATACTGATTACATAATCGTATAGTGTGTTTATGTGTTTAAAGTTTGAGAACTGTATGCATCTGAGGGGGAGAAGGTTTGAGTTTCTATTTAATGTTGTCTTTTCATATTTTCAAGTCATTGAAAAACAAACGCACTACACGATCATGTAATCAGTATGCGTGCGCGCAACGAACGGAAGTTGTAATGGAGTAGCATCGAAGGATCGCCCATAAATGAAACAAAATTACAATAAAATAAACAAAAATCTCACGGCAGCAATGCCTCTCATCATAGGGCTAATCGAGCACAGATAACCTTAATATAAACAACGTCGACGACGACGATGACAACGACGACGATGACAACGACGACGATGACAACCACGACACTAGTTGCAAATATCATGCAGTAATCATCAAAGTCTTATTTCAATATTTAAAATATGCCGCTGGTGCTTTCTTGAAATTCATGAATATTCTAAGCCAGTAAGCACTTTAATAAACAGCCAACTAGCCAATGTCATTCAAGTAAGAAAGTTGTCCCTTAAGCGGTTATAAACCACATCCTCACCTCATGCACCCAGGCACGTGTCCGCTAACATATGTATGCAAATATAAGTAATCATTTGTATTATATATATTTTATACATAACAGATACAACATAAATATATGCCAAGGGGATACAGAAACAGCTAATAAGTTTAATCTATGCAATTCTTTGTAAAATGAAGTCAGTTTACTTTTCGCCGCACCTTTATAATTAGCGTAACGAAATATTTCTCATGTCTACGAAAGGTGAGTCCAAAGTAGGAGAAAAGAGGTTTTTGTGTTTGGCTGAAATTTGTGATACTTCTTGCTTTCCTTATTATTTTCCTCATGCACCAATGATGGATCTTTTATCGAGATGCTCAGTGTGCATGAATTAGCAGCTAACCCACCATAAAATCACACGTTACCATTTTAGATTATTCATTTATTGCCCACAGGGGGCTAAACATAGAGGGGGCAAACAAGGACAGACAAAAGGATTAAGTCGATTACATCGACCCCAGTGCGAAACTGGTACTTATTTAATCAATCTCGAAAGGATGAAAGGCAAAGTCGCGGAATTTGAACTCAGACCATTTTAAATAATGAAGGATACATTACACTATGTAGTGCTTGATACACAATGGGAGAGTTCAGAATGCCTTTTATCATGTGTCTACTGGATCAAAATTGAAGTGGGGTTAAATAATGACAAGAATATATTTTTATTTTATGTCCCAGCAGATAATATAGAGTTTTATCTTATTCGTCGAAAAATGACTCTACACAAGATAAACACTTTGATATAATTAATGTGTGTTCAGACCAATCCAAAGACATATATTTCCTTACCATTTTAGGACTAATATTGACAGCAATAATTTTCTATATAGTTCCACTGCTACACGTTTCCAAGAAGTGCTATACCAGATTTCAGTAACACTAGTAATATATTTTATCGATCCTGGAATCATAGACCAGAGCATAAAGAGTTGGAGAAAGTTCTGCATGGTATTTTTTCGACGCGGTAACGATTCTGCCAAAAACCAATGAAGATTTGATCATTCGCAGGATCACCGGAAGGAGAAATGTGATCTCCAGGAGTCTTCATGAAATCTCGTGTTTGTTGAAGCACCTGATATCTATTGGGCGAACAGAGGATGCATAATTATATACGACATGGTACCGTTGCTTCCCAGTACATTACCATAGTAGTCATTCCTTTGTTCTAACTGACAATGTGTCTTTTGCCGGAAGCGCTTTTTACCTGTACATTTTAATAAGCAATGCTAACGAATAGACACTGTATAGGTCGTTAGAGCGTCAGATATTTGTTCAGGCGCTCTGCGCTCTGAGTTCCAATATCGCTGCAGTTAACTCTGACGACCATTCTCTTGGAGTCGATTAAAAAGAACTTATCAAGGGCAATAGACTGAAGTAGCTGTAGGAGTGTCGGTATAAAAATACATATAGATTATCATATCGCGATGAAGAAGAGACAGCAAGATATGTATCAGTGAATTCCATAATCTTTTTTTATAGAATAAATATTCGTTTCTGCTCCAGGCACAAGGTTCAAAACTTTTTGGGAGGGAACCAGTCGATTAGATCGATCCCAGTACGCAATAGTTACTTAATTTATCAACCCCGAAAGGGTGAAAGGCAAAGTCGACCTCGACAGAATTTGAACTCAGAACGTAAAAACATGAAATACCGCTAAGCATTTCGCCCGGCGTGCTAACGTTTCTGCCAGCTCGCTGCCTTTTTACAGAAGAAATATTGTTTATGCACCAGGCTAAACTATTTTTCTGAGAAATCTACACCTACAGCCGAGATTATTACTGCCATAAATGTCCTCCGGGCACGCCAAAAAGAAAGAAATAATATCGAAACTCTGTATCAGTAAAAGGTGTTTAAGAACTTTCTGCACAGAAAAACCTAAAATGATGGTTTCACATTTTGGCACAAGGCCAGCAGTTTTTAAGGGGAGGGGGTAGTCGATTACATGGACTCCATAATTTGACTGGTACTTATTTTATCGATCTCGAAAGGTCGAATGGGAAAGTCGTCTCCTGTAAAATTTGAAATCAAAGGTAAAGACAGACGAAATTCCACTAAGCATTTTGTCTTGCCTGCTAACAATTCTCCCAAGTATACCGCCTTCGAAAAGCCTAAAAGTAAGAATATAAAACAACATCAAAAAAATAAAAACAACAACAGTAATTATAAATTATATAGGTTGTCAGTCCGAAGATGACATCAGTAACAAGTCATGAGTTGGAAAAAAAAAAAATTATTCAATCGTCATTGTCAGGAGCGAACCATGCGACTCGAAACCCTTTCAGGATCTTTTTTAAAACGGGGGCCACATTTTTCATTAACGAAACACTTTGAAACTTGGAACACTGGTAGAATGTATCATATAAAACATCTTTTTCTCTTAGTCTTCTTAAAAAAAAAACAAATCCATAAATTATTCCATGTTAAAGTTGTCGTATTTCTGTAATTTCAACCAATCACTGACGTCCATTCAGCCGATATACATTAAGTGCTGACTACATAAACAAACGATTCTGAAACAATTAACCCTAACCCTAAC
>NC_068984.1:47265335-47266139 GCF_001194135.2 Octopus bimaculoides | reverse complement strand
GGTTAGGGTTAAAGCAAATTTAAAATGAAAAAAGCAAATAAAACGAAGAATCGTTTGTTTATGTAGTCGGCACTTAATGTATATCGGCTGAATGGACGTCAGTGATTGGTTGAAATTATCGAAATAACACAATTTTTTACATGAAATAAATTCGAATACAAAAATATTTTTCTGTTCTATAACACAAAATAGATAAGTATACGAAGTTTGAAAGTCTTTCGGTACCAAAAACACTACGTAAAACATTAATGAAAAATGTGGCACCCGTTTTAAAAAAGATCCCCCTTTCATTCTGTCTCCATAGGCGAAAACTATGGGGACCACCCACAGCCAGAACGACAACAACAATAGCAACAATGAGGACCAAACGACACAAAAAAACTCTCTCAAACAGTACGAATATATTCACTTATGGAAATAGGGACCAAACAGAGCCCGAAACGAAGAAGCAGACTTCATAAAAATGGAAAAAATACCTAATAAAGAAAAAAAATTTAAAAGCAATAAAAAAGCACTTGGAGGGGTACACCTGGGATGAGAAGACACTCTTTGCTGTGGAAGAACTCATATCTTACGAAAGGCAACTACAGTCCATGTGAAAACTTTCCTGCACGTTACATTTTCTCTGTCTGTCTCTATTTTTCTGTGTGTGTGTCTGTGTGTGTGTGTGTCTCTATCTATACATCTTGCTGTGTCTTGGGAAGGACATTATGCCAATAATAATCAATACGCGCTCTGGATATAAAAATGAAGTGTATATATATATATATATATATATATGTGTGTGTGTGTGTGTGTGTGTGT
>NC_068984.1:47259929-47265248 GCF_001194135.2 Octopus bimaculoides | reverse complement strand
ACAAATTGGGAGAAGAGGTTAGTCGATTGCATCGACCCCGAAAAGATGAAAGGCAGAGTCGACCTCGGCGAAATTTGAACTCGGAATGTAAAGCGTACAAATGATTCTGCCAGATCACCATCTGATGTGCGCTTGAATATTAAGGCTTGAGTATGTACATGTATATTATTCCCTTCCGGATTGCACTAATTTGGAAACAGATAGACGTCACGACATCGCATCTGCGCACCTTGATTATATATGACTTAGATAAATTTCCTTGCGTCCTGTTAATACTCCTGTTGGAATTGAGTTTACGTACAAACACACACACACACACACACACACACACACACACATTGGTGATTTTGCATTAAAGGGACTTGTTCGATAAGGTCGGGATAATGAGCCGTTTTTGTAGTTTACTTTATATTTTCTCGTACTGTCCAGGTTTATCCAACAAGTATGTTTGCGTGAGCGTACGTCTGAGTGCATATGTACGTGGAGGCGCATATCTTTCTGTATGTATGTATATGATTCCTTTGATAACAACGTTGCATGTGCTCATGCGTGTAAAGTGAACGTCTTTTATGATTTTGAAGGAGGCGGCAGAGAAATTTTGGAAATCATTCCATAGACACGGATATGTATACACACGTGCTTTTGTCTTGTTTCCCAATAGAAATACAGGAATATATCTCCAAGAGAAGTATATGGCAATGAAATTTGTGCAAAGTCGAAGGAGGGGATGGCCAAGGAGAATAAAGGAAATCAGATGGTCTTAGAAATAATGATTACAACAACAACGACATCAACAGCAATAACAATGACAACAACAACAACGAAAATGATGCTGATAATAATGACAATGATGATGATGATGATAATGATGATGATATTTTCCTTATTAGCGTCTTAGGTTTCACGAAAAGTTCGAGCATTGTACAGGGCGATGGAATAGTTACATAAAGAAATATCAACAATGTAAAAAAAAGAAAATAAATAAAATAAAACAAAGCAAAGCAGAAAAACATTCGAACAAGAAATTATTTCCTGGAAACGGGATAACTTCGGGTACTGCTTGAAGAAGTCCCACAAAACCATGGTCACCCTGAAAACTAGGGCAAATGTATCTTTCCTATTGTCCTCCCTCAAAACGTTGCTCAAAACATTTCTGCCATTTGTTCATATCTTCCAGTTTTTGTGTTGGTGTGGTTTTGTTTCTTTTTCCTTCCTTCCATTAGCGAATGTTTGCCGTTTCGGCCCATCACCGTCTTCTTCAACACACGACATGTCTGAGTTGTTCCAAGTGGGACGGGAGGGGCATGTTATGGGTTCAGCATCCTTTTGCTTTGTTCTTTTTGTTTGGGGCTTTCAGTTACTGATGTTCTTGTTGATGTGGTTACCCTTGAGGGCAGTGTTTCTTTAGTTGTTGTCTTTTCTTGTTTCCACTGCTGGTGTTGTTGCTGTAGGTACTGATTCCAGTATTGTAGATGGTGCTGCAAACACTAATGCTTCGGTTCTATCCTATTGTTGCAATGTTGTGCCGTTATCAGTAGTGCAGGCCTTCTTTCTGTTGTTACCTTTTGTTATTTGGGGAAGAAAGCCTTGCGGTGTTTAGTGTTTCCATAGTTGTAGCATCAAAGCTTTCTACCTTCCACTATCTCCTTCTACCTTCCACTATTCCTCTAGAAGTCTAGTTCTTGAGGAATGTTTGAGATTTATACTCGAATCACACTCTGGTCTAGGTAAGTCGGTAACAGTGTGGAATTTTCAGTTCTTCGAGGGACGCTTTAGCGCTTCTGAACTAGGCTGTCTGAGTGAAAATAATTCGGATATATCCGAATTGAGAAGCACATCCCCCCAAAGCCGATGTCTTGCCTTGTTTCTTAAACAAAGTTCAGTTTAGTCTGGAAGCATACGCTCTGATCTGTATCTTTTTGCCGATAGAAATTCTTTTCCTTTCTGTTTAGTCTGAGACGTATTGCGATATACTGCGCATAGCCTTCCTTTGTTCTCGACTGTTCATATGTTACTCCGCTTCTTCTAATTATATATGTCTACTGATTATTGAGATTTGAAAATGTTAGTGACCATGGTAAAAGAAATAATATTTGTTATGTTTTCATTGCTGCTGCCGTTCTTAGTATCATCGTTGCTGCTGCTGTAACTGCTTTATTGGGGGTCATGGTATTTATTTTTTTGTGCAGTTAGATTGTTGCAAGTGTGGAGGTAATGCAGTTTATTTTTATGCTAGTGATTTAGCAAGTTTCTTTGTTTGACATGTCATTATTCGTGCTGCTGCAACTGTTGTTGTCGCTGTTGTTGTTGTAGTTGTAGTTGTTTCTACTAATTTTTTTTGCTACTATTTTCATTTATAACTACGCTTATAATTGTGTAGTAAAAGATGACTGCCAAAGACGACTTGCCTTCAAAACCTTTTCCCATCTTTTCTTTTGCTGACTGGCTGTCAGAGACGACGGACTGTCAAAGATATTTTCAGCATTTTTTCAATGTTTCAAAATTTTTTCTTTGTCTTAAAATGTTGTCCTGGAGGGTGAGTAGTAAAAATAATCAATCAGTCCTTTATAGTCATAGTGAACTAAGAAAGAAGATAGGACAATCGAATTAATAAAACAAGCTTCTAAAGAGGATAGCAAAGCACAAACTCATGAATCTTACAAAGCACTTCCATTTTTGGTAGTAAACAACAGCAACATCAACAAAATCAACAATAATTCCTGGTTTAGTCAAAAGTCCAAATATTTTGAGCAGAGTAAACTTATATTATTGACTGGTACTTTATTTTATCTACCCTGGACAAATGAATGATAAAGTTGACCTCAGAAGCTTTTGAACTTAGAGTGTAAAGGGCCGAAACAAATACAAGCGAGCAGGTTCTTCTATTCTCTAAAGTTTCTGCTAGTTCCCCTGGAAGTTTCTAGAAATTAACTGGTAGAAAAAATAATAGCCTTAGTAAGGTTTTGATCAAACTTAAGCGTTTTGACAGTCGGCAGTCTGCCCTCCCAATAGTTCTTATAATAAATAGATATTAAATCTAAATAATCAATATTTCCAAATCATTATAAGTGACGCAAGGAGCAATTTGTCCCATAAGTACAGCTATAACTGTCACCGTATAGAGGCTGTCCATACAACATCGAAAACGAGTTCAAAAGTGGGAACGCTTCATTTAACAGCAATATTTTCTTAGTGGTCAGGATAAATGTCTGCTTATCAGAACAATGTAGCATTACACGTACTATATTTTATCTCTGTCTCTGGTTTCTTTGCTCCTATTGTCCCCTCTATTCGTTCTTGTATGTGTCAGCTCTTGGGATATTGCTGCAAAAATTAAATGTCTTGAAAGCACTTACTGGTGATAAATACACAAGTTTAACTCTTCAAAATGATAAACGTTGCGGAAATACTAGAGCTTGTTTGCAGATCATGTGGAACAAACCACTCTGTGCATCACTAGATGTGATTTAGAAACAATTTTTATTTAGACTTCATGTTTATTTACGAGAAATTTTGCGAGAGAAGATTTCCAAGTCGAAAGTGAAAAGGAAGGGATATCAATGTTCTGTACACCGTTACCGGCTCTGAAATGTGCATGGAAAAGAGACTTAGCACTCATCAAGTATAGAGATGGTAGATTCTTATAAGTGACCGTTGTAAGCAGCAGCAGTTTAAGAATTGACGAATAAATTAACTAAAAGTACAGTAATCGGCTACGTTTAAATGGCCATTAGCTCAATGAAAATTAAAGAAACGCTCTAATTAAGTTTAGCACAGGAACTATTAAAAGTAGAGATAAAAATGATAATTTAAATAATGGCTTTCGGTGAACGGATCCTACGGTAAGATTATAGTAATTCAATCAAGTAAACTACCAAAATCACCGAATAAGTGTACAAGTGGGTAAGGTGGAATTAGTCCTTCAATGTGTGATAAGGCTGAACACTTAAATTACAGATACAATCCATCCAGTGTGCTTCTATACAGTTTCCGTGCTTCTATACAGTTTCTGTCAAACTCAGAAATCATGGACCGACCTGAGGCTATAGAAAATGACATTTACCCAAGATGCTGCTGAATGGATCGAACACAGAACCTTGTGATTAAAGCGAATTTCTTAAGCATTTGGCCAAACTACGATCATATGTAAGCTGTAATAAATAAAATACACAATGATTAGTACTAAATTTAGGATAAGAAAAAGTGAAAATGGAAAGAAGAAAGCCCAGCTATACATATTAATGAGAAATTGAGACACGAAGTTGAAAATCAGAATGAAAATCTACCCTGTTTGTCCTGAAATATTCATTTTACATTTAAAAGGAGTATATATTATCTCACATGTTTATTCTGTTGGCTCCGAAATGTTTTGAATGATTCACAAACTATTAAGATAATGTGTTCTCGGTCTTTTTCTGAATTATACAGGTCAGGATTTGTGGCAAAGGACCACAAATATTTTTTTTCCGAATTAGATCTTACCGATTTCCCTGTTTAGCACCATAACTCTTTTGTTCTGGAAGCTTTAAACAGATATTGATCTGCAAATGTTTTCAGGATGGATGTCTACCATTAAATCTAACCAATCTGGACACGCCTGTAAATGTAATGGGAATCACCACTCTATAGTGGTCACTCATTTGAAGGCTAATTTATCACTTTTTGAGATTGCAATACGTATATAAATATCCAATCTAATCAACTGGTGCAGGAAATCCAGGTACCTAAAGCTTATAGGGTGAACTGGTATGCATTTTCGGAGAGTAAAATATAAAGTAAGGATGAAGCGAAGATGCAAGCAGAGTATAAGGTTAATACTGCTTACAATTACAAGGCAGCGATTGGAAGAATGGTTGGCATATCGGGAAAAATGCTTAGCCACATCATCCATTCTGGGGTCGATAAAACAATTATCAGTTGGAGGGGGTGGCGATGTAATCGACTTCCAACCTTCTCCGAACTTGCTGGCCTTGTGTCAAAATTTGAAACCATTATTTCTTCCAGTTGTTTCGGTATTGCTTGGCTTCGAGTAACCTTGTGCATAAGTAATTATCTATGATAAATTACACAAAATTGCATTGAATTTATTATGGTTAAAATATTGAGGAACGGCACCACACTAGACATTTCCCAAATTCAGGTGTTCTTTATGATTTCCATAATAGTCTCGTTAAGATATGGCAGTTGAAATAGGTGTTTTAGCGGGGGTTGTTTTGCATTTAACGTCATGGGTCTGACTGTTTATATACACATCTATCCAGCCACCCATCCATCCATCCACACACACACACACACACACACACACACACACACACACAC
>NC_068984.1:47249805-47259429 GCF_001194135.2 Octopus bimaculoides | reverse complement strand
TCATCATCATCATCATCATCATCATCATCATCATCATCATCATCATCATCATCATCATCAGTCAACGTTTTCCATACTGGCATGGGTTGGACGGTTTGACAGTGGCCAACATGCCAGGGGCTAAGTTTGGCACCCGTCTGGTTCGGCATGGTTCGGCATAATAGACATTTTAATATTTTTCATGATTTTATAGACCTTGGTGTAAGTTGACTGGGAATCTGGGGCCCACCAAAATTGTTCCCAATTGCACCCGGCACCTCCTAAAGCTGGCTCTGATCATGAAGTCCCAGATTCGATCTCACTGCGTAGACTTTAGACTTATTTTCATTTACCATAGCCCTCCGGGTTGAACTGTATCCTGTAAGCACAAATAAGTTAACTGAAACAGTTTGGAAAACCGTCGGCGGTATTGTATCTGTAAGCCTCAAACGATATAACCCTATCGCACAATGCATAACATTGACTCTACCTGAGGATTAGCATAAGGGTGCACATAACACTAGTCAACTCAGCGACTTGTATGATAATTCATTTAGCAAGTAATTCAAGTGATTAAAGACTTGAGTGCACATCACCGAGAAAGGCAGAGTTTCATTTATTCATTGCCTTTATGTATTTTTAGATCTCCAACAGTTACTGGATTTTAATAGTTCATTAAGAATACAGGAATAATGAGATGAAACTGAACTATGCATTAAAGTTTTCATAGAAACAGTATGATTCATTTTATGATGCTTTAGTTACAGCTCGTTAGCCGACAGTTTTAATATAAATGAGGAAAAAATGTTATCGATGCCAACAGGAAAGGCATTTATGAGAAACTTTTCTATTTTCAGTTCATGACACAATGCTTTGGAAAGAGCGCATATACATAGTGTGTGGTTTGATGTACACGAACACGCACACACACACACACACAAACACACACAAACACACAAACACACAAACACACACAAACACACACATATTCACACACATGCACAAACACACACATATATAAACACAGATGCACACACATGTACATACGTATAAATACATAGATACGTACTCATACTGTCATATATACAAATAAACATGCGCATATATATATGTGGGTGTGCGTGTGTGCATACGCGCGCGCGTATAAAGTAATGATGGTGATCAATATTTTGCAATAATTACGGAAAGATTTCTTTCGTACAATGCGATAAGTTAAGCACTAAATGAAATTAACACACATTAACAAAAAGAACTGTAATTACATATTCATTACAATAAATCGCTACAGAATTATTTTTATCTGTTATGTTGCTTCTGCTCATCATTATATTTTTGCTCTAAACATGATTTTTTTCTTCCACTTACAATAAACATTATCCTAGTTGTTTCCGATAAAATTATGTTATAATTGTGAAGCGTTTATACTTATAATTACCCATTTCTTTAAAGTGATTTTATATTGTAATTTGAACGTTAATTTCGGTGAATTGTGACATATATAAAAATTGACTAAGCAAATTAAATGTAAGTTAGGATGTCTCGACTGTTTTCTTATACTGTTTTCCTCACTACAGTGTGTATCAACAGTAAAGTCCTCATACGAATCTCTTTATCCTTTAACACACTGTTGGTGCATCATGTCACCATATGCGTTTTCTCCCCTATGGTAACAGAGTAGCGGCAGGGGAAACAGTTCTAGAGTAAATGCAGTGTGCTAAAGGTTAAAGCTCCGCTGATGGAGGCGTAGCGTTTCTTTAGATTTTTATGAAAATCTGACTCCTAGAAATAGGAACGCATCCAGACAAGATAGGGACTGTTATATATTTATTTCAGTGTGTAGCTTGCTTTAAATTTAGAGTGTTTCATTTTTGCAGAACTTATAACGCACAAACGTACAGTCATATTCAAACAAAATACACACACATCTGTGAACATACACACGCACACACATGAGAACACACATATTTATGAGCATGTCTGCAAGAGTGTCTATGTTTTCAGCCATTTTATCAAGTCTTGTGTGTGTATAACACACACTCAAACACATGAACGTGTATATGTATATATATATAAAAATTTATAATTAATTATTTATTATGATTGAGGGTACACGAAGTACCAACGTTGCTAGAAATAAGAATCGAAAAATACTCGAATAAACCACCATTTCACTGAAAATGCAACAGGCTGACCAAAATATGTACCAGCAAGCATTATTGCCAAAAAGGTAAATTTATAAATTTCTAATTTAATATTAATGCTTTCTGGCTATTTATATTATTATTGTGGCTGTTATTATTATTATTATTAATAATAATAATAATAATAATAGTATCTTTATTTATTTATGTATAATTATGCTCTCATATCGTTTGAAATTGGCGCTGATCTTTCAACGATCTTGACAGGCATGACGAAGCGAGCATATATTTAACCCTTGGCTATCAGCGAGACCTACTGATCCTCATTTGCGTGATCCTCATTTGCGACTTTCAGCCGCAATGGTAAGTTAAATTTTGTTCGTCCCTCGATTTTCGTCAGCCTGTAGTATTTTCAGTGAAATGGTGGCTTATTTGAGTATTTTTCGACTGTTATTTCTCGCAAAGCTGGTACTTCGTGTACCCTCAATTATAATTAATAATTAATTATAAATTTATAAATTAGCCTTCTTAGTTTTAATGCTTATTGGCCGCTTATATTATTATTGTTGCTATTATTTATTATTAATAATATCTTTATACACACACACACACACACACACACACACACACATATATATATCACGGCACTCCTTCGTTCACGACGACGAGAGTTCCAGTTGATCCCGATCAACAAAACAGGCTACTCGTGAAATTAACGTGCATGTGGCTGAGCACTCCACTGACACGTGTACCCTTAACTTAGTTCTCGAGGAGATTCAGCGTGACACAGAGTGTGACAATAGAAACAGGAAGAAAGAGTGTGAAAAAGTTTTGCTGAAAGAGTACAGCAGGGTTCACCCACCTCTGCCGGAGCCTCGTAGAGTTTTAGGTGTTTTCGTTCAATAAACACTCACAACGCCCGGTCTGGGAGTCGAAACCGAGATCCTACTACTGCAAGTCCGCTGCCCTAACTACTGAGCCATTGCGCCTCCCCCCCACACATACGCACACGCACACGCACGCACACACACACACACACACACACACATACACACACACTTATATAACTAATATAATGTCTGTACGTATATATATTCTATATATATATGTGTGTGTGTGTGCGTGTTTGTGTGTTTGTGTGTGTGTATGTATATGCGCATATGTATATATGTCTGTGTAAAGGCATATACAAGGACACACACACAAACACGTACAAACACACGCATGCTCTCATACACATATACCAGTGAGAATTTATTGGCAAAATAGTAATTTGAAGCAATTTAAGCATTGATTCGTAAATATAGGCTGGAAGGAAAGTATTTTCTTAAATTTCTTTTTCCTTTGGTTTCTCGTTGATACTGATCCTTGGATTTACAATGCTTATAAATCTAATTAAACACTATTTTGTTCCCTGAATTCATTGATTTCCAATACCCCTTGAATATAAATTGCTGTTACCATTGCAACGGAACATATACGAGAGAAAGCTAAATTCCTTTCTATACTTAGTGCGTTGGTCTATCCATCTTATTTGTTTTATTAGCAGCAATATCAAAAAAAAAGAAAGGTTAATAGTTTAATATAGGTGTCGTTCAACAGAAAACCTATTCTGAGCTTGGCTTGTGACCAAGAAACATCGAAGGTGTTCGTGATAACTTAGTTTATTGCCTCGAAAACATAACAGACATCTGTATCTTCCAGTGAGTGAGATTGAATTGTAATAGTTTTGCTCCAGGTCAGCCAAGATTGAGTAGACGTATGCTTCAATAATTTTCCAGGCCTGACTATCTCGTCAAGTTGTGTACATAAAACTACACTATCAAGCATTTTCAATCGTTTATAGGACATAAGAGTAATATTTTTAGGAAGGCTTTGTTGTTTCTAGCATGTTGATTGGTTAATTAGAGACATTTTTATAGGTTCTTTAGGCTCTGGTGAGGCTTAATCGAGTACATATATAACCAAAAGCTTTCCACCCGTGACCATTCAATCGTTTTTGAATATTATAATTATTTTGTCCAATATATGATTTCTACTTTTAGATTACAGGATATAATTTTAAGGATTGGATGCTATTTCTAGCAGTTCAAACGATCACGTAGAAGTATCCTAACACTGATTCGGGGAAGAGGGATTTTAACTGTTTAATTTATCACGTAAAAGCTGTAGAGACTGCGAAAGAAGCAATGAAAGAACTAAAGGTGGGTATGTGAACGGACTGATATAACGAAAGTGTGGACTGTTAGTTAGAAAAGGGTACGAGTAATGTAGGAATGGTACAAGGAGGGAAGAAGGCAAGTATGAAGATGGCTTAATCAAATTTATAACAAGACCCACGTCAGTTAAAAAAGAATGAAATGGCAGCAATGGCTATATCAGATGAAGTAGGAGTGCTGAATGGCAAGGTAAAAGAGAGGACGGATAGAAAGAACGAATACGCAATACGATACATGCACAGACTAATAAGGTGGTGGGGTGAGTATAAGCGAGGGGTGGAGAATTGTATTATAATGTGTTTTAAGAATAACAAAAAAGCCTCATAATAAATTAAGAATTTACAATTTGTCAGAAGGGTTGAGATATAGAGGGAACGGAAAGAAATTTATAGTGATCTGAGGCGAAAGGAAGACAATAATGAATTAATCCTTTCTACTACAAGCACAAGGCCTGAAATTTTGGTTTAATAGGGCTGGTCGATTATATCAACCCTAGTACTCTACTGGTACATATTTCATCGACCTCCGAAAGAATGAAAGACAAAGTTGGTCTCGGTAGAACGTAAAGATGGATGAAATATCGCTAAGCATTTTACCCGGGTATCACCTAGAAGAATCTTCAGTTGAATGAATTGACCCCAGTACTTAATTTTTAAAACCAGGTACCTATTATATTGGCCCCTCTTGTTGAACTGCTGAGTTACGCTGACGTAAACACACTAACACCGGTTGTCAAGTGGTGATAGGGGACAAACAGAGACACAAAGACTCATACATAAATATACGATGAGGTGCTGAAAAGTTCCTGGCTTTGTGTAAAGGAAAATACAGGAGGATAAGTTAATTATGATTTTATTAAACACATTCCCCGCTCAGATTCACACTCGTATTGCAGTGGTGCTTCAATTTTTCTAAGCCCTACAAAAGAATTCGGAATGTTGGGCCTCCAGCCAGGTGTTTCACGATACCCTTAAGGATAGGAATATATACTCTCACCCTGGTGCATGTCACGGTCGGAAGGCTGTTGGTCTGGTCTGTGGTGGTGACTGGATGATTGGATGAATGAAAATCTTTCTCGGGCTGCGAGAAGAAGTAATTGAACGACACCTGCGAACGTTTAACATAACCTTACTACCAAGCAGGTGGCTAGTCAAAATTAATCGAGAATAATGAAAAGTACATACATATGTACAGACATAAATACGTACCTACTTGCATACATACGTACGTACAAACATGCATACACTAATATATACACACACACTCATACCATAAAAATATGTTTTATTTCTCATAAACAACATGTTAAGAAGAAAATGAAATATGTGATCTTTAGAATACAAGATACGTAGAGTAACATATTACTCTTCGCGGTGAAATTAAATATAGGAAAGCTTCAAACTAATTATGTATCACATTTGGCTACATAAATGTTGCAATTTATCATATAATGCTATACATTAAAAGGAAAATATTACAATCTCTCAGACAGATTAAGCAAAGGCATTTATTATCTCTGAATAGATGAGAAAGTATGGGTATATGGACTTGGGAATAACAGTTTATGACGGTAAAATGAAATCCATGCATCATTACAGTAACATTTAGAATAACCTTAATATTGGTTTCTTATATAAGCGTAGTAGACTAACTGAAATGGCAAAGTAGTGCTATGTCCTCTTTACTCAGATGAAATCGAGCCGAAATATATTTTGTTTCCTGCTACTTCTATAAATATATAATGGGATTTAATTAACCAATCTTCGCATTAGTCTAATGAAAGAAACCAGATTTGATTCGTGAGAAAAAAAAAATTCTATAATCGACACAAAAATCCCAAGAGAGCTACACAACTGAATATAATGACTCCAATGCGTAACAGACATTTCATTTAATGAGCATTTTTTGAGTTTTAGTGTTATTACTCTTTGCAGGCCCTCAAAAGAAGGAGTTCTTGGGTTAAAGTTTTAGGGGAAAAAGTTCTAGAGGAAATGTCAAATGTAGGGATTTGGCGATTGAGAGAGAAGGGGGACGGTGATGAGACAGTCAGACCAGGAAGGTTTGTATAATTGGCACATAGATTGCATGGTGGTACATAGAGGGATAACCGGTGATGCAGTAATCGTTATAATTGTGGCAAAAAGAGACAGAAAATTTATACAGTGACTTTGTGAGCTGCTAAACCAAATGGAATTTAATCATAAAATGTAGGGAGACACAACCAATCTGTGTGATGTATAAAATTTGATGCTGCCTCTATCGTATCTGATGTTTTAATGCTTTATTCTCCGTTTACATTATTCTGAGAGATGAGTATACTTTGAAGTGAAAAGAAACTACGAGTGAAAAAGATGATATTCTAGTTTCAATTTCCATTTGAAATTATCTTACAAGAATTACTTTCCTATGGGTACTGAGAAATGTAGGTAAAACACAATATACCTGTTGCGCAGAGTAAAACAAAACGAATCTAATAATTTGTAAAGAAATGAAATCTTGAAATCGTTTTATTGTCCAATGCAGATAACTTACAAAGCCACACTAATGCACATTTCTAGGAGAGCGTAATATAAGCTTGATTCTATCTTAACAAGGTTTCGTATTTCATCAGTCCAGAGAAGAAAGAAAGCATTATCTAAGCAGCGCCAAAATTATTTAAACTCCAATCATAAGGCTATGAAAGAAAGGGCTGCACAGTATACATTCTGCATTTTGTACTGGTTCATTGTCCTTTACATTAATTGTCCTAACTTTGGCATAACAGCCATACTAGTGAAAAACTAGGGCGTTGCTCCTTGAATTCATCTAATGGTGTGGATGATATTTATTTTATTGGTTATGATTTCGGTCAAGCTTCACAAAGGTTTTCCTGAGATATAAACGTGGAAATGATTATACGTATTCTAAAAGTCTATCACATTTGCCAGATTCAGTAAACCTATGAAGTTTCCCTGTTACCATTGCAATTCTGAGATTGTGTGGATTGCATATATCGTATTTTTGTGTAGAAACACCCAGTTTTGCAGGGGGTACGTATCAATACCTTTTTAATTTTAAAACTTTCGCAAAAGCAAATATTTTGCAATTTTCTTTAATTGTTTAAAAAGGCTGACAAAAAAGCCATCATAATGTTCGACAGAGGAACGTGTACCTTGTCCAAAAATGAGAACAAAGATATCGCACCGAGGCGAATAATGTTTCGTCTCTCAGCAACGTCAAAACTTTCAGTGTTGACAACGGGACCAACAACAACGGCAACAGCAGCAGCTGTGACAACAACAGCAACAATGACGACGACGACAACAACAGCAACAACAATAACAATAACAACGATACGAAAGAAATGAAATATAAAAACGTGAATATCACCTCCGTTTCTTTTGCGTTTGCGGCGAGAACTATGAAATATATGAAGATTTTGAAATGGTAAGGAACATTGTAAAAAGGAATGGTAGAAGAGTAACTTTAAACTCACCATCTGACGTGATAGAGAACATCTTAAGATGCACAGTAATATTCCGTTGCACTGGGGTCAAGTCTCGTCAGGTGGAAAATGCTCTTGAGAACGAAATACAAAAATGCCTCGGGAGCGTGGGGGAACAAAAGATCCAAATCATCCGAGGAAAGAAGTTTGGAACTATTGAGGTAAGATCTGGCACGGAAGAAGAAGGTAGGTGTCATTCCGCAACAACTTTGAAGAATGACAGCTTCTTAATCACCAGCTACCGCGGCTGACGTCTTGTCAAAATTAGGGTGTTGAATGTGCCACCAGAAATATCCATCACTTGGTTAGTGCCGGCCGTCCTAGCAGATCTAAAAGAAAACGAAGTGACAATACTGGAGATCAAGAAAATACCTAAGCAAAACTGGCTTGGTATAAGTACTAAGTACAATCTAAGCAGGATCATATCGACAGCTATTCCATCTAATCGTTCCCCCGGATGGTACTCTCCTGTCGGTGTTAGTGAAGGGTAGAAAGCCAAGATGCCAAAAATGTAACCGTAACTCAAAGGCTTTCTGCCCTGAAACAACAAAAAATAATCTCCTTCTGCTGCCAAAATCATGAACAAGTGTTCAAAACTCCTAGACCTACATTCACAACCACACCCACGCTCACACCCACTCCCAAGCCAAGACAAAGAAGGGGTCTACTACCATTTGCCACGGAAAAGCAAGCTTCTCTTGAATTCTTTACCCCCCAAACCAGCATCAAATGCAATGACATGGAGAAAGAAGAGCTGAATGATCAATGGATCACAGTGACAAAAGTGGGTAGGTGAAAGAGGAGGAGAATACATAGCCCTACTCCAAGAAATCAACAAAAACATATTCTGAAACCACAACGGCAAAACAATTCACAACGACTCCAACAAAAACAACAAGAACAAGAGTAGCAGCTTCAAAAACAGCAACGCCATCAACAATAGCATGAAATCACAGAAACACAAAAACAACCAATTACAGAACGGGAGAATTCCTAGTGCTGTTAGCGGGGTGTGGTAACACTGCTGAGACAGGACGCTGACAAGGGGGACGTGCTAGTGAATGTCTGGCCCGTAACTCTGCTAAACACAGGGCTTAAGAGTGTGGTCAATGTATCAGCGAAAAGGTTGGCACTTGTCGTTAGTAGTCTGGTCGCGAAGGCAGAAACGTGCACAATCCCAAACAGGCCTATCCACGACAACCGCCACTTTAAGCGATATACCGTAGAGAGAGCTGGAACTAAAACTGGTTTTGGTGGGGCCCTGATCAATTTAGATCAGCCGAAAGCTTTCTATAGCATAGACCACCGCTACTTGGAAGCCGTTCTTAAAGCGGCTGATTTCGAACCTATTTTCAGAGGCTGGATTGCTGCAATGCACAGCAGCCTCTACTCGGTGGTCAAAGAAAATGGCTACATATTGGAACCGTTAAGTATCGCACGTTCGGTCTGTCAGGGCTGCCTGCTGTCACCTCTTCTGTGTGTGCTGGCTCTCTAACCAATGCTGCAGAAGTTGAAAGAGTTAAGAGGCCTCCCTTTCGAAACTGGACTCAGCAGGGCAGTGTCTGCATATGCGGACGACATTACCGTAATGGTGTCGGACGCATGTCATTTCCAAATTTCTGGCATAGTGAATTGCGTCATGGTGATGTTTTACTCACAGACGGTGCCCAAATGACTGGGGTCAGTTGGGCACCGTAGTCGACAAAATCAAAAATAATGCACTTGTGCGAAATTAAAAATATGAAAGGGCGACAATTTACCGATCGCACCTTGAATATATATATATATATATATATATATA
>NC_068984.1:47247000-47248639 GCF_001194135.2 Octopus bimaculoides | reverse complement strand
ATTCATATAGATATTTGAAAGTCTATGAGACCTACTGAATACACGTTTTGAAGTGTACACGTAATGTTTTTAAAAAAATTATTTAAAAAATATTTTTATGAAAGCTATTATGCGGCTGTTACTAACCTTTTTTTGGTAAGAGTATTTTTCTGGTGTGTGAGCGTTTTCCTTTAGCCTTTTCAGACACACGTACTCTTAAAGAGGAAGTTGTTATTTTTGTGGTAGTGATAGTATTAATCATTTCCGGTTTTACTCATAAACATTCTTTTACCATTGTTTATTATATGGAGTGTTGGCTATTTCCGGTTTAATTTCGGAATTAGAATTCTTACAAAGTATTCTTCTTTTGCTTTTCGTAGTCGTATATTTTCCTCGTTTATTTTGTAAAATGGGAATATTTAAAATTTTCATTTGCACAGATATCTAGATGCTCACTGCATGAGACATCCCTAAGAGATGAATCCTTAATTTGTTTTTTTATGCACATTTATGCGACTGGCCAGCTTCCTTCCTCTCTCTGCAATCTAGTTTTCATTGCATTGTAGGCATGTGATGCAATAGATGAGGTTGTTTTTGCAACTCAATTTTGTGTTTACTGTTAATACATGCCTATTCATGAGTCTTTCGGTTGTCACTTGCAGATTTAATTCGCACGTCCAACAGCGGGACACACACAGACACACAGACACATGCATACCTACCTACCTACCTACCTACCTACCTACCTACCTACCTACCTACCTAAATACCTACCTACATACATGCATACATACGTACGTACGTACCTACCTACCTACCTACCTACATACATACAGACATACATACATACATACCTATATACATACATACATGCATGCATGCATACATACACACATACATACATACATGCATGCATGCATACATACATACATACATACATACATACATACATAGTACATACAGACATGATGCATGCATACATACATATATACATACATACACACTTACACATGTATACAGATTTTTCACCATCTTAACTGTAATGTCCTCTCATTATTCTTTTCTAACACCTTCAAGTGATGTGTTCGTAGTTTCAAAGGGAAATCATTATAAATTTGAACGACAGTCTTTTACAGTCATCCATCTTTTAACAGACCAATATGGTAAGCCTTTTCTAATAAGGTATACTTTTGTTCTATTCGTTTTTAGTATGAATTTTAATTTTGTCACATTGACACCGTAGGTATATTTATGGAGAGATGTATATTTATGGCATACAAATATATATCATATATATGCTTACAGCGTGAAAGCGCGAAAAGAAATAAATTGCATTTAAAGTGAGCAAAACACCTATGTGCTTTATTAGTAAATGCTTAGCGTGCAGGTCTATGAAAAAATGCATGATTGTAAAAGTGCTATGCAAGTTTATAATAATTGTACTTTATAACTACGAACACATCACTGGGAGGTATTAGAGAGCTATAATGAGAAACCATTACAGAGTTATGATGATTAACAGTCATTTTGTTTCTTTTCGGGCCTTCGAAAGGATAATTTAACGAATTATATCCTAAAACATTGAATTGTTGTGCGTAATTAGAGTATAATAGCAGGGAATGTTGCTGACAAAACTGGAGGATTAAACGGAGATGTTTTT
>NC_068984.1:47246516-47246990 GCF_001194135.2 Octopus bimaculoides | reverse complement strand
ATGTATGTATGTATGTATGTATGTGTGCATGTGTGTGTGTGTTTGAATTATATCGTAATGATTGTGAAGTGATACTATATTATAAATACGAAACAGTGAGGGCATGTTTAAACACGGACAACAAATCTAAGCATATTGCTTCCTTTACTTTCTCGTTATGTATCCATATTAAAAAATCTTTAAGCATAAATATGCATGCAGACACACGCATACGCGTATATATATGTATACAAATGTGGGATGACCATAGTTGAGAGTAGCAGTCCAGACGGCTCAGGACAAATGTCCTCCATAGTACCAGCATAGTTTTCTGTCCTTGGTTTGAAAGTTCTCAGAATCCATCTGGCCATTCACCTGCGCATTGCCACCATATCTTGGTGAAATGCACGTGAAACAAGGCGTTGTTGTTCGTATCAATCCTCAGATCACTGTGAGTGAGTGGGACTGCTGCTCCTTTTTGTCCAAAATATCGTT
>NC_068984.1:47244526-47245861 GCF_001194135.2 Octopus bimaculoides | reverse complement strand
TGTGTGTGTGTGTGTGTGTGTATGGATATGTATATGTATATATGTATGCATATGTAAATTTAATGAATATTCTATATTCTGCATTCAAATTAATTCGGTTTCCTTTGTGGGAATGGCTTTCTTAACCACTGTATCAAGATATCTATATCACTGGCCATTTTAAGTTATTCTCTTTGCTCGTTTTTGGTTTTATCTTTCATTTAGATGTATCTAAGTGTGTTGTCTGCCGAAGTAAGGGTAGGGTAGTTGTTGTGCTGATTGCTTATTGAGGCAGAAACATACTTTTTTAGCTTTTGTCCTATTGTCACTAGACAATGAAGTTGTATTTTCTTTAGTGGTAAATCAATTTTGGAGAAGTTTTGATTCTTGAGGTTATCTGCTGTTCTCATTTGCTGTTGGTACTATTTTCCACGAAGCAAATTGTCTGCCGCTTCTAGAATTGGAGATATATAATTGGAGGATAGAAAGGCTTAGATGCCGTATATAAATGGGCTGACGAAAACAACATGCAATTTATTGCAGATAAATTCCAAGCCCTTCGCTATCGGCTAGCTTGTGCTAACAAACTGCGACAACGATATTTTGGACAAAAAGGAGCGGCAGTCCCAAGTGATCTGAGGATTAATACGAACAACAACGCCTTGTTTCACGTGCATATCACGAAGGTCGTGGCAATGCGCAGGCGAATGGCCAGATGGATTCTGAGAACTTTCAAACCAAGGACAGAAAACTATGCTGGTACTATGGAGGACATTTGTCCTGAGCCGTCTGGACTGCTACTCTCAACTATGATCATCCCACAGTGTCAAATTAATAACGGATCTTGAGAGAGTTCAGTGATGCTGCCAGATTTGGTTACTTCACTGGCAGTTACTAGCAATGCAATCTCACACATTCATGCAAACATCGATAAGTTACACACTCATAAATGTAGCATAGATTATGTCTGGTATTAACCATATACATTTTAACTATATAATGTATCACTTATATATTCCGTTATGAGTCAATCTACCTTTTATAATGATGAATCGTGCTGTAAAAAAATCTGCAAATATTCATATGCAAATACAGAATTTTTGAACCACTAATCATTACATGCAGTTGTTTCATTGAGCTCGCTGTACGAATAGTGATCTTTGACAGGGAATCTATTAAAATATTTATAACTCTTCAAAACAAAACACATTAATTGTTAATCTTCAGTATACACACAGAAGGGTACACGCATAGACCCAGAGGGAAACAAAGACTCATGTGCATATACAGACGTGTGTTATATATGTATGTGTGTGTATATATATACATATGTGCGTATGAGTATGTATGTATGTA
>NC_068984.1:47242789-47244452 GCF_001194135.2 Octopus bimaculoides | reverse complement strand
TATATATATATATATATATATATATATATATATATATTTATGTATGTATGTGAGTGTATGTGTATATATATATGTATATGTATATATGTGTGCGCGTGTGTGTATATATATACATATGTGCGTATGAGTATGTATGTATGTACGTATGTTTGTGTGTGTGTGTGCGTATGTGTTGAACTGAACAATGACGACAGTACTTTTCTGGAGAACGGATAAGGCTAAACATCATTTGCACTTTGAAATGATAGAAATATTTTTTGACATACCATTGCCGATATCTCAGATCATTCGTAAAGATCAGATTGAAAACTTGGATCACAAACAGAAAGGTAAATTAGTGCTAATTGCCAGCATTGCAAAATGCCAATCTTGTTTAGATGTAAATAGGAGAAAAGTTTTCAGAAATGGGAAGAAGAATGAAATAAATAAATTGTAAGTGATAGCCAATATCGCTTGACTTGTTACAAATAATAGCCAAATATCATTCACGTCCACGGTACCGAGTCTTTAAAAAATGAACACATAAAAAATTTAATCCATGAAATGCTGTCTGAAGTAAAGAAAGACAAAATGGCCGTGTGTGTAACTCCATTGCCTACAGATCTGCTGTTTCAGTGCTCTTATAATGTCAAAGAAGAGAACATAAAAACAATATTAGTCATAACTATAAAAGTAAAATTAACTATGAACAACAGCATGCGCTGAGCGACCACAAAAGTTTTATCCATACGCTTATGTACTTGCATGTGCATGGATACATTCAAACATATATTCATTAAATATAATTAGTTAACCGAGTTAGCATATGCGTATTTTCATAATATCTTAGCAACCAGTATATAAACCTGAGCAGAAATAGAGCATGGTAAAAGAATACCAAAGAAAATACAATATTTTAGGGTATTTTGGAGATACGAAAAATAAACTGATTAGCGAAGACATTTTGCCGAGTATAAAAGTCACAAACAATCATAAAATGATTCCGGTTGATAAAGAAGATTAAGAAGCGGTGAAATATTTTGAATTCTTTCGCTTAAGCACAATTGAGCCAAAATGACATATATATGAACACATACAAAAATACAAGCAGACATATGTATCCAGAACAATTCAACCAGCCACCACTACACGTTTGGGGAAACTATAAAACTAATTTCCCACTGATTTTTCTTACAGCTGTATATGAACTTTCAAATAAATACAAATTTCACACACGTACGCACATTCATATACATACAAGAACATACACATATGCACTTACACACACACAAACACACTCACACACATATCTATAGTTAAATATATATATTTATATGTTTATATGTATATACATGTATATATATATACACACATTCACACACACACATATATATGCATATACATACACATACACACATATATGTATGTATATATGTACAAATTTATATTACATGCAAAAATAAGAGGAATGACCAGCAAAAGTGGACTCATATATGCTAGAAATATTTCTAGCATATAGGAGTCCACTTTTGCTGGTCATTCCTCTTATTTTTGTATGTAATATAATTTTAATCTTCGGATTTTTTTTAATATGCTAGACCATTGGTTCTAATTGATTAATATCAACATCTACCCTCATAAATAAATTTCATGTACAAATTTATATTACATGCAAAAATAAGAG
>NC_068984.1:47240619-47242080 GCF_001194135.2 Octopus bimaculoides | reverse complement strand
TATATATATATATATATACACATACACACATACACACACATACACACACACACGCACACACACACACACACACGCACACACACATATATATATAGAGAGAGAGTGAAAGAGAGAGTGGAGAACAAGAATGAGACACAAAGGCATAGGAAGAAAATTTATATATATATATATATATATATATATACGTGTGTGTGTGTTTGTGTATGTTTGTATATACATGTGTGTGTATGTATATTTATATATGTTTATATGCTTAGCAACCTTCACTCGCACCACTTTCATTAACACCTACACAACCACCATTAGCATGAAAATCAATACAATGATTACTACTACCAATCCATCATCATCTTAATAACAAAAAAAGTACTTCATCTATAATATGAACAAATAGAGAAGACTAATTAGAATATAGGACACTCACATGAGATAATTTGGCACTCTCGTGTATTGTAAACGTTTAATGAAGTATATTTCATCTTGAACAAGTAAGACTTCACTTGAGACTAAACTGCAAAAAATAAAGAAATAAATCTCAATTAGCATGAACAATATAGCCACCATCACCACCAACAATACTACAACTATTATCTTCATCACCAACAGAGAATACCAATAGAACCCATGCTGTCACCCCTACCATCCCATAAATTTTTGAGTAACCAACAGGCAGCGATGATATTTGTCTCGACATAATATCAATGTCTGTAGCCACATATGCTGTATGTCAACTCAACATTGTGTGTGTGTGTGTATGTTTATGTAAATTATAGAGTGTATTTGACTGACGTCAGAGTTTGAAAGGTGTGACTTCCCCATGAACCTGAAACTCTTCAACTAACATAATCATAAATATTTTCTTCCACCCTACATCTGCAACCATTTATCTTCGCGTTTCTATTCTTACATCTAATGTAGGAGAATGAAGTTTTGCTTTCATAAAACAGTTCCATCTGCTGTTACTGCATTCAAGGGATCTCTATTAAGTCGGGGGTTTTGTTAAATGTGTCCACCGTAATAAAAAATCTTCAGACCCATCCCAACCGAATTTACCCAAAGGAATTGTTTTATTTCTCGCGGAATACTATAGTGTCCTGAAACCACACATTTCACCACCCATCACAAGCCAAGTTCTTTTGGTATGTTTGAGATATTTTACTCGAATCCATCTCTGTTTAGTTAAATCGGTATAATTGTGAACTCTTCAGTTCTTTCTGTGACGGTGGCAAGTTTATGGGCCAGGTTTTCCGTGAGGAAAATAACTCAGATACATTCAAACTTCAAGAGGTGTACCACAAAACTGATGTCTTGCCATATGTTCCTTAACTAGAGTTCAGCTTCGTGTGAAGGTATACGCTTTGATCTGTATCTAAACAGAATTAATTTCCTTTGTGCTTGGTCTAACAGGTGTTGTGATATATTGCGCATAGTTTACTCTGTTCCAGACAATCAATGAGTTTC
>NC_068984.1:47235371-47238109 GCF_001194135.2 Octopus bimaculoides | reverse complement strand
ATATAATTACAATGAATACGGAATTTAACACATCTGCATATTTTATATTTCTACATTCAATTTTACAGCACTTTTGTTTTAAGTTTGCCCGACGTATGCTTCTACTGCATAGAAAACTACCAATTCCATTTGCATCCACCCATTTTCTACTGGTTAGCATTCTATGCAGCTTGATTCAAAGTCCGTTCACGGATTCAAAAAAGTTTATGTATGTCTGACCAACGTTATTTTGACAGACTACAATAGTTTTTGAGAGAAAGTATGCGAGGTGGGGAGATTTAATAACTTAATATGGTCATGAAAACTATTATATGGTTTGATCTGAACTCAACCTAAGGTGTAACTCTAAATGAGAATCTTTGACCTTTAAGTAGGTCAACGAGTATTTTTTCAGCCCTAGTCTTAAGTGGACTATGTGTTTGTGATCTGATATTGTGTTCAATTGTTGGCTATTAAATCAGATGAAATAAAATACAAGAGGTATGAAGAATATATTTATGAGTCCAATTCAAAATTTTCTCTGCATAAATCGAGTTTCAGATTATATGCAGATTCTTCATCCTATATATGTGGTAAGAATTTTTAGATAATTTAAATTATGGAGAATCGTGATTGCTATTTGAAAGTCAAACTAGATATTATTCTAACATTTACCACGTAAACATAAGCATCTCCTTTTCACAGAGTGGTTACTAAATTATATGTCACTTCCATGGAAGTATTTGAAAGCCCTTCTATGTGGGTGCAAACACTTTATGGCTTGATCTTGTTTATTGTTAAGCAACTGGTGTTTGGCTGTGAAAATATGGAATATTTCCTCTATAAACAAATTGCATCTTTTTCCTCCAATTACATATGATTCAGCTATGCTTGCTTTTTCCTATTCTATACTAAAGTTGATGTTTCTATCTTTAAGGGTCATATGCACACACTCAGGCTCGCGTTATACATCCTTTCTCTTTCCTTATATGAAAGTAAATGATTTTCCAGTCACGTCATGAAGTTTGTTGAACATGCACCAATACAGAAGTGCGAATTTCCTTCTAATGTACACCTATATCTGTATACTAAATTTTTGCTCGAACATTTAGCATTTAAGGGACAAGTTTTATTTTTTCCACAGTTATTGTTTTTTTTTTTCTTTACAATGTTAGTGAGACCAGAATTAGATAATCCACTCTTTCCGTTTCCATAGATCTACTATTGTTTACATTTCAGTTATCAACAAGGAATCCGTGGTAATATGTCTAGCATTTACTGTCCCTGGCCCTGTTGCACTAGGAATTGTAAAAGTAGTCTCCCTTCTACTGCCTATCTCTATGTGGGTGTCCCTGTCCCTGTCTTTACCATTTCAGGTCGACTGTTCCCGTTTCTGGCCCTACGTGCGTGGTTGTTATCATTAAAAGTATTGTTAGAATAGTAGTAATAAAAATATAGTACCTAATTAGTAATCGGGTCGATAGCGTTAACTAAAACTTCCTTTTAAAATTATTTGCCTTGTACTCAAATCATAAACTATTATTATTGCGCTTGTTATTGTCAATGTTATTGCTGCTCTTGTTATTATTATTATGATTGTTAGTGCTTGCTAATTCAGTTATCAGTTACTTTTGTCTTGAGATTTGGTGACAATGAGTCTCACTAAATCTCAAATATCTTCTTTAGTATTCTTGCAGAATGTAGGTTGGTACTGTCCTGTAGGTAGTCAATGCAAATTTCAATTCCAACCTCTTTCAGTCTTTTAGGTAGCATTTTGGATGTTTTCTCAAATACACTACAGGAATAATTACGGCTTTGGTCTTCTCAGTTCTTTGGATGGATTCTGATATTTCTCATTTTTCTTTTCAATTTCTTTGATATCGACTCTACTGTTAAAGGAAATTGCAAATCCATGATCCTACATTGTTTGTTTATTTTGTCCTCTATAATTATATCTGGTCTTTTTGCTCCAATAGTCAAATCTTGTAAGTATTATTTTCTATTACAGTTTTTGGTTCGTGCTCACATTACCTTTCTGTTGTTGTGAAGCCACACCCTCGGCTATTATCCCAATGCACTCTTTTGTCTACACAATCATGTCTGCACTTATACTCCTTTTGTGCTAAAATATTGCACTCCCTCAGAAAATGGCATGTACTCATCAACATCATCATTATTCTTAAGGGGGTGAACTGGCAGAATCCTCAACACGCCAGGCAGAATGCTTAGCGGCATTTCGCTTGTCTTTATGTTCTGTGTTCAAGCTGCCCTTATGGCAAAAATTTGAAATAATAATAATGGGAGGAATTCTTTGGGGTTTGAATAATTCACCTTTGGAAACATGGGTGTTTTGCTTAACATCCTTAAACAATCCTTATTCAGGCACCTTTGGAGCGGGATGGGTCACTCGACCCGAAAAAAATATTCTAACTGGGCCCCACCTGCAAGGTCATGCGGTGTTTATCTTGATATGAGATCACCATGTCGCGCACATATGATTGTGATGCATGTGCCTGGTGTACCCTTATCAGACGGGTAGTCATGATGGGTATAATGGGCTTCGTATATTTTACCCCAGTGTCACTTTGATGGCATGCGCTGCTCTCTCACTCAATAATAATAATCATGTTGTTGCTTATATTGTGCTAAAGATTTATGGATTGCTAAAATCGTTAGAATACTGAAGTCAATGAAATCAACTATTTGGTGTACTGAGTTTGTGTGTGTGTGTGTGTGTGTGTGTGTGTGTGTGTGTGTGT
>NC_068984.1:47228316-47235361 GCF_001194135.2 Octopus bimaculoides | reverse complement strand
AAAGAGAGAGAGAGAGAGAAAGAGAGAGAGAAAGAGAAGGAGAGAGAGATAGAGAAAGAGAGAGAGAAAGAGAAAGAGAGAGAGAAAGAGAAAGAGCGAGAGAGAGAGTGAGTGCTTATGTGTGTGCGTGAGAAAGACTGTGAATGTCTATGTATGTGCAGTAGAGAGAATGTATGTGTTTATGTGTGGATGTATGAGTGCAGCAGACTGTTAGATAAAGCACTCATTTTAGAAGAATCCGAAAATACTTTTTGAGTGCCTTCGTTGTACATGGAAGCCCAGCTCTAAATGTCATGCATATGTACGATATTTTCTTTTGGTTATGTGTTTTCTATTATACTAAAAATATAGTAGGTATTATATTCGCAATGTTTGTTGCTGTTATATTTCTTTCCATTTTTTATCTTTCAAAGGACACTTATTAGTAGTTCTATTTCCATACATCACTTCTTGAAAATTTTTATACTCTACTTTTTCCTATTTTCTCAATGCTGTATTGCCGACTGCTGATATTGATATAACTATTAGGATGCATTTATTTTTCTGATGGTATTTGAGACCAATATGAGGGAGATTTGACTTAATCCTATGGTCAATATCAATCGCTATATACCAGAATATATTTATCTTGCTCGTGTCTTTCTCTGAAATGTTTTAACTCCGGACATGTTGCTTTCCAGTTCAAGAAAGTTCGAACTCCGACATTTAAACACATGCTTTAGTTTAGTTTAGACAGAACAGTGCGAAATAATGCAACTGATAGATTCTTCTCAGCTCCCACAAATTTTTAAATTATTTTTTGCACTATTTTTATATTGGAGTGAACATCTTTGTCTTAAACCGCTAAATGTATCTTTTGGTCTTAGCTTACGGGCTTGCACTTCTCAACCACTGTTGACGTTTATGTATTCATTTCTGATTCATATAGATGCTTTCAAAATAACGTCTTAGCATGAGAATTTGCAATTTTGTTGTTACTTTGGTTTTTATCAGTTTTTGATAATGATTCGTTAACTTAGCTACACTGATCTCTCCTTCTGTTGTATATTTGTTGGAAAATTTGAAAACTAAAAATAGATGAGTTTATTTGTCCATGTTTCGTAGTAATTATTATTTGTTTCCCTTTAATTTTATTTTGAGATCTTATAGATTTCTAGACGAAAATATTTCGCATGTCTTTGTGTTCTAGGTAAGAATAATCTTTGTCAGTTTTAGCTGATGTTTTATTAATCTATTCATTAAAATTCTCTTAATTTCAAGTGGACAGTATTTAACTATAACACATTACTGGAACAGCTAATATCTTTTTTGGCACTCTGATAAAGATGTTAAGCCAAAACAGCTTCCCAACCTACGTAACCCTTTCTTTTAAATGTATCTGTCGCAATCTGTCTACACCATTAATTCCAGAATATTGGATAGTCTATCATTGTTCTAATTCTCTTGTCTCTGTTTTAGTTTATCGAACTGATATTAGTATTTTTAATTATTTCCTCTTCAATTTTCTAAACCAAGTTTCATGTCAGTTCCACTTCTTAATGTCTGTGTTGTTCTTAACAGTAATTTCAGTTGTTTTCGATTGCAGTATGCAAATTGAGGTTATTCGTTGTCAAGAAATGCTTCATTGCCAATCTACAATATTTTGTATTACATCCAGTCTGATTTAACATGTTGGGTCAACGTATCAGTTATAGCCAGCATAAAGAGCGCACTATAGGCATATGCTTGGAATATTTCTCTTCCAACGGTGATAGATTTCAGATTTAGATTTAGAATTCTTTCCTGTTTCATATTGCAGTGTTTATCATGATCATCATGATCATTATCATTATTATTATCATTATTTTCATTAGCATCTTCTTTCAATTCTGTTTCCATTTCTTGCCGAGTGTCATCCTGACAGCTAGAGCAGAAAGATGTACTGTATACATTGGTAGACCATTAAAAGAAACACACCAGATAGTTGATTTAGTGAGTCATGTGATAGAGAAAATAGGAAGACAGTGACAAAAAGGAAAAAAATAAAAAGTAGAAAAGTAAATAAATAAAGGGGAAAAAGGAAAGAAAATTCACAATGACAATGCTCCTCTCAATACGTGTGACATACTGGTTAAGACAATCTTTTGCACTTCCTGCATGGATGGTAAGCCAGGGATCATTCTTAAATAATTTTCAGTTCCTTTTTTGATCATTCCAATTGCTCCTGCAATCACTGGTATTGTAAAGTCTCTTCTATCTGCTTCATAACCTCTCCCTTCTTTGGTCGTATCTTACTATCTTTGTTTTCTTTGCAACGAGGCGCTCTTTCAGTTCCTCCATTACCAATTTCAGGCCCTTTCTTTCAATATTATACTTCCTGTTCAGTGCCCTGTATTTTTGCTCGGTTTTAAGATCCCCCATTTCTCTTCGATCTAACAGAGAAATGTCCCCCGAGAGCATATCTAACCCCGCCTGGATCCTTTTTTTTTCCACTATGGATTTTTTCTTTTGTCACTCCAATTATATTTCTTTTTCTTGACATCAGCACCCACATTTTCTATGACAATACTTGCGGCTTTGATCAAATTGTTTGTTTCTGTGATGTTTTTTGTTCTGATGTATTTCAGAATTTCATTCACATTTTTCGTTTCTTAGTTCAGTTTCCACCACTCAACCTTTTTATGGTTGCAAATAATGTCGCTATCGTTCTCATGTAGCCATGCCTTCATTTTGTCGTTGATTGTCTTTTGCCCATCTGTCATGTCACCATTAGTTTTATTGTCTTCTTACAAACTATCTATATGTCTTTCATCGAGCAAGCTATCACTGTTCCTTTCCTGTGTTTTATTAGAGATTACACCTCTGCTGTCTGCTACTTTTATCAGTAGGAACTGTATTTTCATCGTTTCCTCTGTTGCTGTTTTCCAATACCTGTCTTTTGAGAGCTTCAGGCGCTACTTCTGTGAAACAACAATTTTTTTCGTATTGCTCAAGCTTGATCACATAATCTCTGTTCCGTGAGGTGAAACAATCCTCTTTCTCTCCATTGATCATACATACGTTGTCGGTATCTCCTACCATGAACACCATTTTCATCTATTGTGTTGCTCAAGTAGTAACAATGAATAACACAGCATTGAGTTGTTTGTTCCATCTTTGCTGTATGTGCTGGTTCCTTGCTGGATAACAACAGGCTGGAGTCGGACCAGTATCTCAGAGCCTGGCGGGTGTAACACTGTCACCATCAAGGGGTGGGTTTCATTACCACCGTTATTCGCAATATTTTGTTTATTCATTGTCAGTCATATCGATTATCAGGTAGCGATTATCAGGTTGCGCAATTACTAGTGTTCTTCTTCTTCTTCTTCTTCTTCTTCTTCTTCTTCTTCTTCTTCTTCTTCTTCTTCTTCTTCTTCTTCTTCTTCTTCTTCTTCTCATTATTATCTTATATTTTTATCAATTATGAACGCGACGCGATTTGTAATAAAGATTGACGGTTAATGAATTGTACGAATCGAACAATATTTTGAGAGATTGTGTGTCTTCCCGGGTTCAAAGTGTAAAATGCAAAAGAAAACAAAATGCAGAAATACAGACATTAAATTTATGAACGGGAAAATGGTATTTAAACAAAACAACATCATCAGTTTTCGCTTTTCATAACCGCTACGAACGGGAAAGAAAGAAAGAAACAAAAATGAAAACAAGAAACAGAACACTTAGTCAAACAGATTTGTGCAAATGTGATGAAAATCCTCTGTCATTTTATTCATTCCTCAAGGGCGTGATGTTATCAAATCAGATATATACTTCTAACTTTCATGCGAGACATGAAATGCCAGCGAAATTTTGGTGCCAGATAAGCACTAACAGAATTAGATCACAGATTTTACTATGAGGATAAAACGGATTTGTACCGACATAAGAGATATGCAAATGCTTTTGCACGTTATTATAATGCAAGTGGTTGCAGAAAATTACGATTAAAAGAAATCGCAAATGACAGTATAATTTTAGTAGCCAAAGTAAAAAATTGTGATCGGATTCCTTTAGTGATTATGTGGTACCAAAATTCCACTGGTATTTCCAAAGTGTTGTTACCAGCATATTTCAGAAAAGGTATCTTCATTTCAAACAAATACCTCCCTCTAGTCTATTGTAGCTTTTATATGCAAAAAAAAAAAAAAAACCAGACATAAGACAGCTATTTACCTCTACCTCTAACCCCAAGAAAACAATCAGTGGAGTTTCTGAACGCAGCAACACAACAACAACCGCATGAGAAGTAAGCCCTGTTCCTTGTACAACAGAATGAGTCAAGTCAATTCTATCATAAATCATAACAGAAATGTTATGATTTATACAGTAGGTAGGGTTTGTAAAGATTCCCATTTGTTATACGCAGGGGAATGCACCAAACACAATTTGATTTATGTTGTTTGCACACCAGGATAATTAAATAAACGATTCAATGGGCATAGGTATAACTTCAGGCACAATAGCAGAAGTTCTACGGAACTTATCGAATGTTTTACATGAAATGGCTATAATATTGAGGAACACCCGAAAGTACACATTCTCAAAAAATATTCTGACTCAACTGTACTTTCAATCCCAAAACACATCAGGACAAATATATGCTATATGTGAATTGCTAACGTCATGCTTTGGAAGAATTAATAAAATGACTGACGAATTTCATCACGTTTACACAAAATCCCAAGTGATCTCTTTCCTGTTTTCTATTTTCTTTCATTCTCTGTCTTTTCTTGGTTACTAGTTATGAAAAAGCAAAAGCTGATGATATTATCTCTTTATACAAAAGTGAAATGGCCGAAAGTTGTATGTTTGCGTGTCTCATTTAGTGGTTATGCAGAGTTCAATGGCAGTAGGCGAGCTCGGATTGCGGTGAAAAGTTACAGAGACATGTAAAATGAGGCGAGGAAGCGACTGAACTAGATTAGAAATCTCCATCTCAAAAGCTGTTGTCATTAGGGCAACAAAACCCAGACATTGACAAGTGTTTGTCATTTCTGTCTTTCGTATATCACCCTCGATCTCTCTCTTTCCTCCCTTCCCTCCACTTTCTCTCTATAACAACGTTTGACAGCTTTCACTCTTTTTCCCACTCCATCTTCGCCGTCTCTCTGTCGCTCTTTCTCCCATCGCCTCTCTCTCTTTGTACATCTGTCTGTATCTATAGAGAGAAAGCAGTGTACATATGTGGTCGGATTGAGCTGAAAATATGCACACCTATGTTAAAAGTGCTGGTGCGTTTGCATGGCAACTTTGAGTTTGCTCAATTGAAAGGCGGGATCTCTAGGGAAACATTCCTCAACTTTTGAAATGTGGCCCACGTAGACCCGAATTAAATCGGGCTATAATACCGAAACAAGTAAAACAATAATAAACTATTTTAATCCCGAGCAAGGCCGGGTTTCTCTGCTAGTTTTGTATTCATGGAAAGCAGCATATTCGTGTTCATATTTTTAATTCCCGTATCTGGGATTTTTAATTCTTTTTTTTCACTGTAAATTTTGAACTCGAGGGAGACAATCTATTGAAATATTGTTCAATTCAATAGTGTCAATCTCTAACTCGTTGCGCTCTTGTTGTTGTTGTTGTTGTCATTAAAGCAGTGATCTGGCAAACTTGTTAACACGCTGGACCAAATGCTTAGCAGTATTTCGCCCGTTGCTACGTTCTGAGTTCAAATTCCACCGAAGTCGACTTTACTTTTCATCATTTCGGGGTTAATAAATTAAGTGCCAGTGAAACACTGGTGTTGATGTAATTGATTCGTCCCCTCCCCCAAATGTCAGGCCTTGTGCCTTTAGTACAAATGATTATTATTATTATTTAGTCATAAATTAAAAAGAAATTGCAATATCTAATTTAGGTATGCCATGAAAAGGACGCTGTGAGTGCGCTTAGTCTTCTACGTCTTCAAATTGTTTTGTTTTATTAGCTATCCCAAAGGGAGATATCATTGAGTGAAATGAAGTGCAGATGTGCTATCGCTTTGGAATGTCACCTTCACTATTCGTGTAAGACGAGCTTATAAATGTAATGTTAGTGGATAACGGAAGAACTGTATACCTCTTCTTAATTGCTATTTTAAAAGCAACCTTATCAATTGCTATTTTAAAAGTAACCTTATCAAGATGTCATCAAATTCTACACATCTTGTAGTTTGAGGAAAGCAGTCACATGTGAACAAATCAAATACTTTTCTTGTAATCATTTCGGGCACACACCACATTCTTTTTTGCATGTTCTTAACACAGAGTCGGATAATTGTACCTCAAACCCCAAGATATAGACTCTTGCTCCTGTACAGGGACATTTTTTGAAACATATTACATATACATTAATCTTACTGCTTAATAGTCAGAAGATTAATTAATAAATTACAGACAGAAAAAATATGGACTGGTGATTAGACTTGTAGTACAGTAATCTTTCCTTTGGGAACAGAGTTATCCTACCAGGAAAGAGTAATACAAGTAGAAGGTAGACATTAACTGGGTATGAAGAATCTCGAATAACAAGCAGCAGACTAACATTTTCCATGCTGTCGATTCCTGGCCTATTCCACAGTGTGAAACAGTTTCGAGAGTATCTTAGATAAAATGCTGTTCAATTTCAATTATTCTTATATATTCAGCTATATTCCCCGTTATACATATGTTCTTTTCAAATATGGGTATACAAAATCTTTCTAATTTGTCTTTCAGCATGTTGAAGGATACTGTGTATCGTTCAGTAGAAATATTAGAATGTGCTTTCAAAGGTGGGACTTTAAAAAAAGAAGCATATACTATATTTTACCAAACTATTGTTTAAATAATTAATCTATTATATAATCATATAAGGAGTGGCTGTGTGGTAAGTAGCTTGCTTACCAGCCACATGGTTCCGGGTTCAGTCCCACTGCGTGACACCTTTGGCAAGTGTCTTCTACTATAGCCTCGGGCCGACCAAAGCCTTGTGAGTGGATTTGGTAGTCGGAAACTGAAAGAAGCCCGTCATATATATGTATATATATATATATATATATATATAT
>NC_068984.1:47226570-47228237 GCF_001194135.2 Octopus bimaculoides | reverse complement strand
CCCCCACCGTCGTTTGACAACCGATGCTGGTGTGTTTACGTCCCCGTAACTTAGTGGTTCGGCAAAAAGAGACCGATAGCATAAGTACTAGGCTTACAAAGAATAAGTCCTGGGGTCAATTTGCTCGACTAAAGGCGGTGCTCCAGCATGGCCATAGTCAAATGACTGAAACAAGTAAAAGAGTAAAAGATATATGAATATCTTGCAATTGTATACAATGTATACTGTCAAGCTTCATTCATTTAAGTTTTAATTTAGTCCTTTTCAGTTCTGTAACTGGTTTCTGTAATATTTTTTCACCGATAAAAACGTGCACCAATGGATTAGTTAACTTGTTAGTGTCATACAAAATAGCTTGGTGTATTTATTCAGGCTCAGGCTCTTAGCATTCTGAATTTAAATTAAATCGAAGCCAACTTAGCCATTCATTCTTTCAGTTCCCAATGAAAGTTTCTGATTCACTAAAATTAGAAACAACAACAACAATAATAATGAGAGCACTCAGAGAGTGTAAACCTCCGTAATCCCTAACTTCCTTTCAACGGTTAGCTAGAGATGATTTTAGAAATGAGAATATCTGAAATAAACTTGACTGCCCTCACAAACGAGAATACTAAAAATGAACCCCACCGTACTCAAAAATTAAGTAAAAAAGTACGAGGCCAAACATCCCTGAAAGTTTCATCCGAACCCATCCAGCGGTTCTTGAGATATCTCGTCCATGGACAAACAAACCAGCAAATATGACTGGAAACAATACCTCCGCCTTCGCTAAGGCGGGAGTAATAATAATAAAAAAATAAAAAAATAATAACAATGATGATGATGATGATAGAAAATTATAACTGGGTCCCACCTGCAAAGTCATGTGCTGTTTATCTTGATATGAGATCACCATGCCACACACATGTGGTTGTGATGCATGTGCCTGGTGTACCCTTATCAGACGGGTAGTCATGATAGGTATACTGGGCTTCGTATATTTTAACCCGGGGTTACTCTGATGGCATGCACTGCTCTGTCACTCAATAATAATAATAATATTTAATTCGTTTTATTGGCCACAAGGGCTAATATCAATTAAAGACATATAAGGACAAAGACAGGACGGAGGGAAATTCAAAATACTCACACGAAACTAGATATTCCAGTCTTTTAGAGTTACTTTCCAGTTGTCCTGCTGGGCTGTATTAGTGTTTCTGTCTTCAGCTGCTGACAGGTCAGAGCAGCGAAGAATACGTCCGCACGCCTAATCTATTAGGCCTAATCTATTAGGCGTCTAGACGGGACAGCGGCTGGACGTGTTCTTCGCTACTTTGACTTGTCAGCAGCTGAAGACACAGAAACATTAATACAACCCAGCAGGATAACTGAAAAATAACTCTAAAAGACTGGAATATCTACAGCTTCGTATGAGTGTTTTGAATTTCCTTCAATATAAGTTAAGGAACTTACATATCTACAGCTTTCGAACAATCACCTTTAAAACCTTTAATATCTACACCTTCTGTGAATACCTATCATTTCCTCTCCCCTGAGTATTCGAAAATGTAAACGTCCTCTTTATTCCAAGAACACTACAGTATTCTCTCTTCAGACAGACAAAAGTAAATTTTTAAAACTTCTTATCTATAATTTTCTGTGAAAAAGTTTTACCTTTCCATTCC
>NC_068984.1:47217860-47224285 GCF_001194135.2 Octopus bimaculoides | reverse complement strand
TATATATATATATATATATATATATATATATATATACACACTCACACACACACACACATATATATATATATACACTCACACACACACACACACACACACACATATATATATATATATAAACATACATATATACGTGTATGTGTGCATCTGAGAGAGAGAGAATGGGAGAAGGAGAAAAAGAGAGAGAGAGAGAGGGAGAGAGAGAGAGAGAAAGAGAAAGAGAAAGAGAAGAGTAGGAAAATCACTTTTTCAGATTCATGCATAAAGTAACCGGCCGGCTTATAAATAGGGACATATGTTAAATATACGTGTGTGCATTCGAAGTGTGATAACACGCACACAAGTAAACACGTATGCGGAAGTCGTGATACACATTAGATTCCCACAATAAATTTACAAATTCAGAAACAGAAACGTACAGACATACGCAACACATACATACGTGCACGCACCACGTACAAATTGGTGCACATGTCTACATGCAAGGAAGAACACATGTTCCTTGGTAAATGAAGCCGATTGTTTGGGTAACGAAGAATATGTGCGAATGGCAGATCAAAAGATGGTTTGATGTGTAAGCTGAGAAGGATAGTGACAGAACGAAAGAGAAAGAGAAAAGAGAATAGAGAAAAAGAGAGAGAGAGAGAGAGAGAGAGAGAGAGAGAGAGAGAGAGAGAGAGAGAGAGAGAGAGAGAGAGAGAGAGAGAGAGAGAGAGAGAGAGAGAGAGAGCAAGAGAAAGAGAGAGACGGAGCGAGAGAAAGAGAGAGAAAAGGAAATGTGAGGGAGAGAGCGAGAGAAAGAGAGGTGCATAGAAAAAACATAGAAAGATAGAGAAGAGAGAAAAATATGGATAGATAGATAGATAAACAAATATAAAGAGGTGTGTATAGAAGAAAATGTCTTCTATTAAGAAACACAACTCCAAAATGATGTATCGTTTGATGTAAGCTTCAGAATTTATTCGTAACCAACAACAATAATGCTTGCACTTACATTGAGGCAATTAGAAAGGCCATTTTAATTTGTTGTATCTCATATGAGATGTTATCAGATTTATGATATTATCTGATGTTTGACAGGTTCAAAAGGATGCAGTTTTCAAGAAGGAAAAACGTGAACAAAAAGATATTATATATGTATATTAAAAAACTGAAGCAAAAAGAAAACGAACAACATCCACCTTTGACATATGTTCGTCGGAGTATAAAAGTTTAGATTTAAAGGTTTGATCACACACGCGTAACTGTATGAAACGGTTAGAACGATTACAAGAAAATGTGTACATGAGTCATCCACATGCAATTCAAGCTTTATACACACATGCATGTGAGCAATGATTTACACGTACTTACACAGACGTGAGCGTTAACATGTACTTACTCAAGATATACGTACACACACATTCACAATCACACACACACAAACACAAATACAAACACACGTATATATATCAATCAGTTAACCAACCAACCAACCAACCAACCAACCAATCAATCAATCAGTTGATCACTCAATCACTCAATCAATTAATCAATCGATCAATCAATCAATCAATCAATCAATCGATCTGTCTGTTTATCTGTCTCTGTTTATCTATCTATCTATCTATCTATCTATCTATCTATCTATCTATCTATCTATCTATCTATCTGTCTGTCTGTCTGTCTGTCTGTCTGTCTGTCTGTCTGAGTATGTGTATGTGTGTGCGTATGTTTGCGTGCGCTCGCGCGTGCATGTTTGTGTGTGTATGTGTGTGTGTGCGTGCGTGTGTGCGTGTGTGCGTGCGTGCGTGCGTGCGTGTATGTGTAGATTTGACACGTGTACACACATTTATACTCTTCTGTAAACTGCTATGTTGAATATGTTGTGTGCACCACGCATCCTTTTTCACTCTTTCATAGAGTTGTAGTTGCTCCGTCGTGATATGTAGTGTCTCCTGGGTAACGGAGACCTCGAGAGTCTCTTCATCACAGTAAATTTTTTTACAGTTGGAGACAAAAATACAAATAGAAAGCGTTAGAAAGATAAAAGAAGAAACCCTAATACTGGACTGATATATTATTTATCGATCTCGAAAGGGCGAAGGGTAAAGTTCGTCTTCATTTCATTTGAACTTAGAGTGGAGAGATTCGGAACAATTACGCGAGCAAACTATGCGACGTCCTAAAATGTCTGCGACTGGCCGCTTAAATGTTACGTGCAAAGAGATGCTGAATCATTTTCTCTTACTCATCTATTTTCTAAAACCAGTGGCATCGACGTTAGTGCCATGGTGAAGTCGACCTCAATGGAATTTGAACTCAGAACGTAAAGATAGACAAATGCCGCAAAGAATTTTGCCCGGCACGGTAGCGAGTTTGCTAGCTCATTGACTTCATTTCATAAGAAATATTAGCAAAAATTTGCCACAAGCTTTACATGTCCGTGTTAATATGAGAACATTTTGTATAATCTTTTCTATTACAGGTACAAGGACTGAGATTTGCGGAATAGTCGATTACATTGATCCCAACACGTAACTGGTACTTAATTTATCGACCCCGAAAGGATGGAAGGCAAAGACAACCTCAGCGGAATTTGAACTTAGAACGGAGCGACGGGCGAAATACCGCTAACCATTTCGCCCGGCGTGCTAACGATTATGCCACCTCACCACTTGTATAATGGAAACATAAATATATGCAACACGTCTGTGCTCACAGAATCAGGGATATAGAAACATTCGACTTAGTGAATGAGCGCGCAGTAAGACCCGTAGCGGTGGTGGTACTATGCTTGTAGAGAGATCATCTGTTAGAGAGATAGAAAACATCTGACTTGCGAGTGAGACCATAATATGCGATTACACTGAAAAACTTCCGAGCTATTATGAAATAGCCCCAGTGCTTTACGAGTGCTAAGGCTAGGCCAGAGACTGGGAATTAGCCTTGCATAAAATAGCAGGCTAGCCTCAACCTCCACGTGAGTTTTCACATGTAAGATGATACTGGCTACTATGTCTCGCACATCGAACTACAGTGTAGAGGTGCTCTCTTTTACGATCATCATTTAAGTTATCGGAGGTTATTTTGAAGCAAACTTGCCTGCGCAAGTGACTCTGCATGGAGTAGACATCATTAATGATTCGAAGAGCATACTAATAGTTTCACACATAGTCATACAAGTCTATGTATATTTATGTGTGTGTGTGTGTGTTTGTGTATGTGTGTGAATGTGTGTATATGTGTGAGTGTGTGTGTGTGTGTGTGTGTGTGTGTTAGCATCTTTGTGCGCATATTGAATGCGAGTATGATAAAATATTTATTTTTAGTCGAGAAGTTACAGTTGTAAGAAGAATATTGTAACACTGCCAACAAACTCACTTAAAGTTACTGGAAGGATTAAATAAGATTAAAAGATTAAATATATTGATTTGGTTGCTTCCATTGACAAAGTGCAAAAGGACGTCGATTTTCATATTATATTTCATTTAAACTGATAATCAATACGTGTAGATAGATACACATGGACGCAAGGTTCTACAAAAATAATATTTGCACATAAAAGATACAGAGAAATATATATGTATATTTTTGTTGGCACTCCGTCGCTTACGACGTCGAGGGTTCCAGTTGATCCTAACAACGGAACAGACACGTGTACCCTTAACGTAGTTCTCGAGGATATTCAGCGTGACACAGTGTGACAATACTGGCCCTTTGAATTACAGGCACAACAGAAACAGGAAGTAAGAGTGAGAGAAAGTTGTGGCGAAAGAGTACAGCAGGGTTCACCCCACTCCCTGCCGGAGCTTTAGGTATTTTCGCTTAATAAACACTCACAACGCCCGGTCTGGGAATCGAAACCGCGATTCTATGACCGCGATCCGCTGCCCTAACCACTGGGCCATTGCGCCTACACATATGTATATATTATTAACATAAAAACATCAGGATACTTATCAATATATTTTAGTTCCTTACACACATGATGTATACATGAACACATGCATATATACACACATATATACGTATATGTATGTGTGTGTGCACGTGCTTCGGTACATGTATGTGTGAAATAAAAACCAGTATTCTATAACATATATCATTATTCTCCAGTACAGAACCCTTATACACATAACGATCAATAATAACAATGGCTTCAAAATTTGCCGCAAGGGCAGCAATTTTGGGGGCGAGGATGATTCCATTACATTGATGCAAGTGTTTCACTGGCACTTAATTTATCGACCTCGGAAGAAAGAAAGGCAAATTTGACCTCGGTGGAATTTGAACTCAGAACGTAGCAACGGGGAAAATACTGCTAAGCATTTTGGCCGACGTGCTAACGATTCTGCCAGCTCACCACATTAAACGATCAATAATAATAATAATCCTTTCTACAATAGACACAAGGCCTGAAATTTGTGGTGAGGAGACTATTCGATTACATCGGTCCCAGTGTTTCACTAGTACTTAATTTATCGACCTCGAAAGGAAGAAAGGCAAAGTTGACCTCAGCGGAATTTGAACTAAGAGCGTAGCGACCGGCAAAATACCGCTAAGCATTTTGGCCGGCGTGCTAACGATTCTGCCAGCTCGCCGCCTTACTATCAATGATAATAATGATTTCAAATTTTGCCATAAGGGTAACGACTTTGGGGGAGGGGGGAGTCGATTACATCGACCCCAGTGTTCAACTGGTACTTATTTTATCGACCCCTAAAAGATGAAATGTAAAGTTGACCTCGGTTGAATATGAACTAAGAACGTATCGACGGACGAAATACCGCTAAGCATTTTGCCCGACTTTCTAACGATTGTTTTCTACTAGAAATTTTGGGAGAGGGAACTAGCCGATTAGATCGACCCAGTACGCAACTAGTACTTAATTTATCGACCCCGAAAAAAATGAAAGGCAAAGTCAACCTCGGCGAAATTTGAACTCAGAACGTAAAGACGGACGAAATACCGCTACGCATTTGTCTGACGTGCTAACGCTTCTGCTAGCTCACCGCCTGACGATCAATAATAATAAAAACATACTTGTATCTAATGAGAGTGTTGTTTTGATTTCAATTCATGGTTATACATTAGCGTACTGAACAAATTGCTCAGATTTCACTCATATTTCGAAATGGAAGTTGTGAACACGTATTTCACACCACACAGCCAACTGGGTGTTGAATCTCTTACGTTCATAGGGAAAATAACAGAAAATGAAACCGAAGATGCAAATTTGTTACTGAAGTATATTGTATTTTTGTGAAGATCACTTTTTACACTATGCCGAAGCTTAGAGTTCAAAAGTAGCCAATATGTTAATTTTTATGTCATCCTGCATGCTTTATGTGTATTTTCTGCTTTGTAAGTATCCTCCACACGCACACATATAGGAATGCACACGCTCTGTCACTCACTCACACACAAACACACACACACACATACACACACAGACAAACACACACAATATAAATATATATGTATATATAGGTAAATAGATAGACAGACAAACCGACAGACGGACAGACAGGCAGACAGACAGACACATAGATAGATAGATAGACAGACAGACAGGCAGACAAATAGATAGATAGATAGATAGATAGATAGATAGATAGACAGACAGACAGACAGACAGACAGACAGATAGACAGACAGACAGATAGATAGATAGATAGATAGATAGATAGATAGATAGATAGACAGACAGATGAATTGATAGCTAGCTAGAAATCCTCAATATAGAAAACCCGTTGTAGTGCTCAAATAAACTGAACTTACATTCCAAATTTTTTATCAGGATCAAGTCCACGGGATAACGAGTGACTATAAGAGTAATCCAAATGAGCTGATATGGTGATAGTGATGCAATTAAACACGTTTGGGCTTGATATGCAAAATATACGTACATACATATACACATGTAAATATATATAGGGTTATATATATAGAGAGAGAGAGAAACATGAACTGAAAATATTCACAAGATGAACACTCATGTTCATATAGATATTTATATATTCACAAAACAAATTTACATGGATTACAATCATGCATGAAACTAAGGTGAGAGGGCGTGGTATTCAAGTCCGATGGCTGTTTATGGGGGCTCGGAATTATCTAGTAGTTGTGATGTTCGCAGATGGAGTTTGGAACACTCAAGGATGTATTTACACTTTCCCGTAAAGCCGGCCTCTGTCTTCTGAATATTTTCAGCTTTTGTTTCTTTCTGTATACATCCCTATACATTTTTACATGTGTATATAAATGTTTGCATCTTATATCTAGCTCACTCAAGTGTGTTTATTTGCATCCCTTTCACTCTCTCTTTCTGTCTCTCTCTCTCTTTCTCTGTCTGTCTGTCTGTCTGTCTGTCTCTCTCACACACACACCCGCACACACACACACATACATATATATATATATATATATATATATATATA
>NC_068984.1:47211109-47217367 GCF_001194135.2 Octopus bimaculoides | reverse complement strand
GAAAAACTGATCGAATCCTAACTAGAAAACCAAGTAATTGACTTTACTCACGTTGAATAATTATTCTCTTAGTAATTAACTTCACATATCAGTATTTATATGTTTCTCTTCTGTACTTCATACTGTGAATGCATTTTTGCCATGTGTATGTGTGTATTTTTATGTTTGTGCATTGTATGTTTGGAGCTGGACGAACAGAAATCGTTGGGCACAGATAATTTATGTAAATATATATGTGATTATGTTGTTATTTAATGCTGGATACATTGATTTAGCATATGAGATGTACCTCGGATGTTATAGATAATACACTACAAATTATCCGCTACACGTTAGGAAAAATTGAACCTTAGATTAAGTGAGTGCAGTTTCGATAGGCCGCTAAGACTCATTCAATAAAATGAAGATCCCCAGAAGAATCAAACACACACACACACACACACACACACACACACACACACACACACACACACACACACACACACACACACACACGACACATAAACGAACACATACACACAAGCATGCATAGAGACCCGAATATACAAGCGTATACACAAATGCACATACGCACATAAATTTGTGTCAAAAGTGAGGCAGAGGAAAAGACGTCTTCGATAACGTCGCAGACTGCAGTGGAAGAAGTCTGAATAACCTAGTGATTGATCGAGTAATTGCAAGAACAATTGATTAGTTAATTCGTTAATTAATTATCATGTTGACTGACTAGCAATAATAAAAAGGAGCGAAACATAACCAGTGCATTTGTTTTTATTGGCAACATTTCCATCCCAAAGTATTATAACACATAACCGTACACACAAATATTCTATGCACATGAATTTACTAAATCGATAACTGTCGCTTTCGACAATGTGCATTGAATTGTTAGATGAACTGACTAATACGTCTTTTTTCAGTTAGAGTGTAGCTGACTGAGTATACCACACACACACACACGTGTTGAAGTAACCTAATCATTACGCAGAATTTGCCTAATGTTACATAGAGTGATGCCTTATTACGCAATCCGTTCACCGGACACAAATATACCCACAAAGCATAGGCTGACGTTGAGCAATCGTGGGTTCAAATCATGGAGTCGGGATCTTCAAGCGAAAATCTCTGCGTCCAGATTTTATACATGCATACATACATACATACATACACACATACAAACATACATTCATACATACATGCATGCATACATACATACATTCATACATACATACATATATACATACATACATACATACATACATACATACTTACATACATACATACATACATGTGTAGGCACACACACTAACCCACACATATGCGTACAAAAAAACAAAAAGGAACGCAGTGTGAGCAACGGACAGAGTCAACCACTATTGAAAAGTTTGCAAGACGCAACGAAAATTTTAGAGAAATAAATAGGAAATAAGTGGAAATTTTTCGGCGAGTGTGTTAAATTATAAGGCACTAAAAGAGAATATATATGTATATATATATATATAAACATAATTAAGGGATCAGCAAATATTCGCTTCACCACATGCCGAAGTTCAGAAATAGCAGCTAAAAAAGCTGAGACTCCAACATTACTTGTAACTCACAAAGGCAAAAACAAGAAGAAAAAACAATGAAAACTAACCATTCCGAAGATTAATCGTAGACGCGTTTCTGTATTATGAGTAATAAATTCTCAATTTCCTTCATCAATACGATATTCCAGTAGTAAATTCGACTATGCTAGCAAACAGTGCATGCATGAACGAGTAACATTCTACATCGACACAAACCTGAAAGCATAACCGAATCTATCTTTATACAAATATATGTATGTATTGGATCATCCCATAAATAATGTTTGTTATCGTTTGGTTTGGGTTTAAAAGTTCCAAGTGGACTAAACCTTTCATATCCCACAAAACAGATAACACTTTACGTGGGTGAAGACCTTCTATAGCCTGGGTTGGCGGTGTTTATTCTTTCCCTACTGACTGTATTCCGCGTTTGACATACTTATAGATAACCCATTTCTCGTCACCAGTTACTATTCGGTCCAAAAACGGTTCATTCATGAGACGTGACCGCAAAGAAGAGCACACATTCAGTCTCTGTGCGCGATTAAACTCGGAAAGTTTTGGAGGAACCCATTGAACCAATTTGCTGACTTTTCCGATGGCACGCAGGTGTCTATGAAAGGTTGACTGACGAAATCCAAGCTTCTCTGCTATTTTTTCAGCAGTTATAATAGGAATTTCATCCACCAGGATTTGCAAGACGCCATCTTAAGCTCTATAGATGTTCCAGGACGAGGCTTGTCTTCTAGGCTGTAGTTTCCGGCTGGGAATTTCTGGAAACACTGTTGACACTGGCTTACGCTTATTGTCCTCTTCTCATATACTCCATGAATATTTCTTTCACTTTCCGTTGCGTTGTTGCCTTTATTGAACTCATTAAGCAAAATATACCTAATATGCTCCTTTCTCACTTCCATTATAGCTTTGAAAAAATAGCTGTTAAATTCGAACCGCACTCTTCAAAACTTGCACTAAGAATAACTCACGCTAAAATTACTACCTGCTTTTATAGCTAACTGATGCAGGTAGTTTATCCCGTCCACTCCGACTTCTAGTTCATGCAATTGAAAAAACCGCATTATCTACGGGATGACCCAATGTAATATATATATATATATATATATATATATATATATATATATATATATATATATACATATATGCATATAATGATATAATATATATCTATATGTATGCATGTGTTTGTGTATATACATACACAATCTCACGCACACATGCAATAAAGAGTTGCAAATTAAAATACAAACCACTCTGCCAATATAATAATGCATTGTAATAAAAAAATATCGCTAATTGCTATATTTGTGATAAAAATGTTATTTTACTATTATTAAAATTGCGAAAGAATTCTATACATCACTTTGCTTACAGCTAAAACTGTAATTAATGCTTTTTAATATGTTATTTTCGTTGCTGTTTACTCTCAGGTCAGCTATGATCGAGAAACCTATTACACAAAGTATTCCACCAGGACCACCACTACTTACAAAGTTTATCTAAGATAATGTTATCCAATATGGCTTTGTATTTTTAAAGATGGACGGGTGGTAAATGACAATTTGGCTGCTATTTAAAGTCAATTGAATAATTACTTGTTTTTTTATGTTGTCCAAAGGCTTAGTATAAATAATTATAGATAGAAATGTTTTGAATATACAAATATATAATTAGTACTGATGTAATTATTCATAAATATTAAATAACTAGTTTCGATTGTTTAAATATTCATCTAGATTTCAAGTTCCCTGACGCCTCAGAAATGATTTATAAATGAAATAAATAAATATAAATTTACAAATATTAAGTGATTGTTAAATATGCATCACCGTTATCGTGCATTTATAATGTGCTTGCAGAATATCAATTCTACTAAATAGAACTGAACTAAACAAGAACTTCATAGTTCTGTTATAGGTATCTGTCATATGTCTGTGACGTTTAACTCTTTATGACCTAATTAGAAAACTCTAGAAGTAATAAATATCGAAATTAGAAAACTAAATTAGGGTGTTGGGAACTGATAGGAGCTTTACAGGATCTTTAATAGAGTTAAGATTAATATGGTTTATCTTAACCTTCCTGAAAATCTCTAGGAAAGGAAGAAATCTGGAAAGGAAGAAACTGATCGCATACCAGACAGTGAGCTCTAATAAGAACGAAAGGATGCACTTTTGGTGATAAATCTCTTCATACATTGCAGCTGCATTTTAAAATTGACTTGAACTTCTCGTAGAAATACTCTTAGAAAAGTATTTATCTCTATAGAAATCTGATTTAACGTAGATATGGTTCGGTTCCAAAATTTACACAGAATCTTAGAAAGAATATATTTTCTTTTCAGCTTGAAAAATAGGTGAACTTTGAACTTTTTCGGAAGAGGGTGACTGGTACAGTTACTGAAGAGGATAAATATTACAAAAGAGATTATCGTGTCTACGGTCATATTAAAAATTCCGAAAAACTGCGGATCAAAATTCTCGAATAATGAATAAACTGTAGAGTGTTGAAGAAATATTTGAAGACTGGAAATAAATAAATTCCAGAACTGTATGAAGGCTAGTGGAGAATGATGGTGGCATGATACTTTTGAATTAGAGTGATGCCGAAAGATTTAAATATGGTGAAAAGAAAATTTGAAAATCATAGAAATTGAATTCCAGATTAGGTAAAAAGAAATTCTAAAAAGTAAGTTCAAGAAGTTTAAAATGAGTATAGGTTAATCTGAAATGATGGCAATACAATTCTAGAACAGTTAGAAAGTCCTTGTAGAGGAGTGGAAACAGAATTCTAGAATTTGTACAAGACAAAAACAAAATTTCAAAATTCCGGAATGAGCAGATGCATTTTTAGAATGTTGGCAAATGATCGCTAGAAACGGTAGGGGGTACTTTCAGAACTATAGCAACACAATTCTAGAATGAGCAAAAAGTAGTTTCTGAAAGGTAGCAACATTATTGTAGAACGAATAGATAGCAATTTTAGAAGGCTTTCTACAGAATTCCAAACAAAAGAGAGCGCAAATTCAGAATGATCACAATAGAATTGCATATTTAGCAGAAGTCAACACATTCATTATGGTGGTAACGAGAAATTCCGGAATCGTGGTAACTGAACACAAAAATAGTGACAATATGATCCATAGAGGTGAGAAGAGGGTTTTTGGCTTAACCTGAAGTAATGTGAAAGCAATATAGTATCACATTTATTTATAATACGAAGCAGGAATGAAAAGTTCGTTGGCTGAATACGAAGGAGTGTTGCTAGAGTAGAACTGTGAAATCTTGCATTCATTAATCTCAGCCCTTCTTATTAATAACTGCGCGGTTTCTTTCCAGGTAAATTGATATCTGACTATTCAAAGAAGACTTCAAAAGTAACTAGTAGCGAGTTCTCTTGAAAATGGACTATATTTGGTATCGTGGTGTTATCAAGTACTTGCAGAGTTCAGCTTCCACCGGCATTCAAGATGACATCGCTACTACATTAGAGAATGACACACCAGCTTTATTAACGGGACACAACTGGGCAGTTGAATTTAGAAGGGAAAGTCTTGGAGATGACCCAAAGCATAGACGTCTTACAATTGCCACCACCGAGGAATACATGGATTGTGTTCAGTACATACTGATGGATGACCGGCGATTGACTAATTAAATAGCCAACGCTGTTCCCATATTTCGTGAAAGAGTTGAGAATATTCTGCACAATGAACCTAGTATGACGAAGGTTTCTGCTCGATGAGTGCCACGTCTTCTGACACCTGATCAAAAGCATACCAGACTGATGACAACACTGAGAAATCTAACATTGAGTCAGATCTAGCTGGTTTCTTTGACCGTTTTCTAAGTCAGGGTGAGTGTTGGCTTCATCCCTTTGAGCTAGAAACAAAAGGCAGTTCATGCAGTGAAAACACCCCTCCTCACTTGCACCAAAGAAGGTCAAGGTTATTTAATCTGCAGGGAAGTTGACAGCCTCAGTTGTTCTGGATGCAGTAGCCATTGTGTTTATTGACTATCTTCAAAAGTGCCACATCATCAATGAAGAGTAGTTACAAACGGCTATCAAAACCAAAAGCCCAGAAAAACTGATCTTGTTCCATCAGGCAATGCACCAGCACACATGACCTTGGTTTCAATGGCTGTTATGCGTGACTTTGTTTTAAACTGTTTAAACACCTATCCTTTTCTCCTGATTTGGGCTCATTTAATTATATCTGTTCCCCAAAAGGAAAAAAACCCCACTTGACTGGGATCCCGTGTCGCAGTGACGATGACGTCATATCTGATGCTGATGACGTTTAGATGAAAGCTATTTCACCAATGTGGAGGCGCAATGGCCCAGTGGTTAGGGCAGCGAATTCGCGGTCATAGGATCGCGGTTTCGATTCCAGGCCGGGCGTTGTTAGTGTTTATTGAGCGAATATACCTAAAGCTCCACGAGGCTCCGGCAGGGGATGGTGGCGAACCCTGCTGTACTCCTTCACCACAACTTTCTCTCATTCTTACTTCCTGTTTCTGTTGTGCCTGTAATTCAAAGGGTCAGCCTTGTCGCACTGTGTCTCGCGGAATATCCCCGAGAACTACGCTAAGGGTACACGTGTCTGTGGAGTGCTCAGTTACTTGCACATTTATTTCATGAGCAGGCTGTACCGTTGATCGGATCAACT
>NC_068984.1:47210351-47211099 GCF_001194135.2 Octopus bimaculoides | reverse complement strand
AGCTACTTGCACCTTTATTTCATGAGCAGGCTGTACCGTTGATCGGATCAACTGGAACCCTCGACGTCGTAAGCGACGGAGTGCCAACAACAACAACTTCTCCAATGGGATCTGAACACTGCAACAACGATGGAAGAAAATGTGTGGACTACAAGGGGGTGTCTGTTGAAAAATATACCTTATTTGGTCACATTGAACGAGAATATCTTGTCCGCCTATTAACTGTTCAGTCGACCCTCGTATTTGGATTTATCCTTCTTTGTTTAAGTGAATCCAGATAACCTATTTTAGCGAAATACTCATGGCTCAAATACTCGCAACTTGGTATATATGCAGACGAGTTCTTGAACATTGTTTAACTATTAAATGATACGTCAAAATTACATTTCAATACAATGGTAAATTTATATTGTCAACAATCAATATCGTGATAATTTATGTTGTCAACAACGGATATTAGGAAAGGTTAAGTGAAGACAGCTTGCACTGATAACAACCAGCAAAATATCAAAACAGAAAATGATGCCAAAAGATGACAATATAGTAAAGGCTGCTCCACAAGTAGATATACCTGTACACACTAACATACATTCATACATCTATAGAAGACACAAACATAGTAGATGTACACGCTACACTTATTCTCTCTCTTACTCTCACTCTCCCCCCCTCTCTCTCTCTCTCTCTCTCTCTCTCACACACACACACACACACACACACACACACACACCATACACACAGTTCAGCA
>NC_068984.1:47201885-47210341 GCF_001194135.2 Octopus bimaculoides | reverse complement strand
ACACACACACACACACACACACACACCATACACACACTTCAGCATATGACGAGAACTGAATCAAACTGTCAACTGTGAAAGCGGAAACAGATGCATGTCTATTAATGGATGTCATGCGTCTGCCAATCAAAGTTCTACTCATTTGGTCCCGGGATAAAGCATAAGATAAAAGTTGCTGAAAGCCGCCATATCAAAAGTCTAACGGCTGTCTAACAAACAGCCTGCACAAACTGTCGGTGAACTATTAAAATGCAACATCAATTTGTATATTTGTTTTTAAAGCAGCCAGTCAATTTAAGCTCAGCGGCTAAGATGATGTAGGATGACGAAGACAGGGAACCATTGTCAAACATTCACGCAGGAAATCATCACACGCAAACACACAAAGCACATACAAATACATGCCAGTGCATCGGCGAATCCACATGAAAAGACGAGGCAGAGAGAGAAAGAGATGGAAAACGGGAGAGATGAAAAGATGGAAGAGATAACGAATTGTCCATTATAACGAGAAAACACTTAGTTTTATAGGTTCGCTTATCACTAGAGCGTTAACACCATTCTGCAGTCTTAATGTCAGCTGACACGTACATTGGTACTAACACATATGCATGTATACACATATACACACGTAGCAATATATATCAATTATCCAAGTTAACATTTGACTAAGCATAGATATCGATGTGTGTGTGTTTGTATGCGCATCATGTATGGGCATATGTGTGAACATATTTACGTATAAACGCCACGCACGCACACACACACACACACACACACACACACACACACACACACACACACACACACGTGTACTTTCATTTTTATTATTTTACGTGTATCAACCTATTAAATGTGGCTATGCTGGAGTATCGTGTTGAATGGCTGAGTCGATCAAATTAACCGTAGTGCCTATTTTATGTCCTATACTTATTATACCGGTATTCTTTTCTTGAACATATAATAAGTTTAGGGTCACAGGCAAACCAGTTTTGATTGTCAAACGTTAAAAGTTCCAACACAAAAGTTCACACGCCAATGTGTACAAAAGCAGCCCACATCCGCTGTACACATACATATATACGGCGGATTTCTTCACTGGTTCGGTTCACGAATACCCTTCACAATGCGGTTGTTGGCCCGCGAAGCCGTACAAGACAATTGCCCAATTGCCATGCAGTAAAACGGAACTCATAATCACAAGGTTGCGAAACAATGATTCCTCGCTCTTTCCCACACTATCTTAATACGTGAGTGTGTGGGGGTATTTATTTATTTATTAATATTTAGCAGAAGTGATGGAGTGACTCAACAGCTAAGAATTTCGTGCGGTGGCATTCATCCCCACACCTATATATATGTGTGTGTGTACACATGTATACGAATGTTTGTTATTATATTATGATAAAAACAATTTTACATTAATCTGAGTAGTTACTCTACACTTTTGTATAGTTCAAATTTATGCTTAAACGTGACAGCGACTTCGAAGTTTTGGCTATTATCTACCTACCTATCTATATAGATCGATCGATAGATAAATATTACACACACAAACACAAACGTACACTTCATCACCGTTTGAGTTTTGTGACAGATGGTGGGTTCTTAAGTCACACAGCAACACTGTTGCCGCGGTTTCCGTTCCAAATCTATTGCCAATCACGTACTGCAATGTCCTGTCCATGGCCTTCAGAGCACTCTCGTGTGTTTTTGTGCATTTATCCTCGACAATCACTTACCATACCTTAAAACCTTGTCCGGTTCCCAAATACTTGGCAACGTTGGCGAATAGACGAATCCATTCCATTCTGTATCTTATTTCTGTGCCACGGTACACTTGAACATGATCCATGAGATCTTCCACAATATGGTCAGGATAACTCGCCCAAAGCAGAGGCAGATTGTATAGTGTACATTAGATTAACAACATGGAGAAATGAACATTAAATCTTTGATGATCTGTCTCAAATACAAAGGCTTCTATGCTACATCCTGCAATCCAAATACAAAGTAAATCTTTCTTTGTCAAAATCATTGGCTTCGCAACTCTCTATTCGAATAGCTTGAAATGAACTTGAACCTTGCACTTTAAGGAGGAGTCTTAGGTAGAAACATTCATGCTAGCTTATGTGTGCAATATGTTCCCTTCCAGTAATGGAGTCACAGCTTATATCGAGTCACGCTTCCAAAGGGGCGTCTTTCATTCGTTGTCTGCATTGCTTGTTGTCATGCAGATGGAATACGAAAGTAAAATAATCTTTTTGAATAGGAATTATATTGATAGCTAGAAAAGAGGCTTCAGGAATTGTATCTCTTGGACTTTGTGCTTAACGTGCAGCTATTTCTCAAGAAAAGTAATTTCGCTTATTATTTTCCAGGTGCACTGCAATTTAGTGAAGACTAGAATATCTGCATGAATACAAAATACGCGAAAAGCGTCAGAAATCCTCATTGCTGATAATGCATTTTTCGTTTTTTAATTAGGTAAGCATTTTAAAAGTGTTTTACTGTGGCAGAATAAATATAGTATAAATAGAATTGATGATAATTCTTGAATTATACAATTCGAAATTGATTTGGGATTACATTGTTGGTTAGATATTGTCAGTAGGGAACTAATCATAAATTTTGAATGTCAAGATTTAGAAGCTTCCATTCCCACTCTCTCTCCCACCCCCCTCTCTCTCTACATTTCCGTATACATAAATGCTTATATGTATCTCTATATCTATCTATCTATGTATCTATCTATGTATCTATGCATCTACCTATCTATCTATCTATCTATCTATCTATCTATCTATCTATCTATCTATTTATGTATGTATGTATGTATATATGTATGTATGTATGTATCTATCGATCTATCTATCTATCTATCTATCTATCTATCTATCTATCTATCTATATATATATATATATAGATAGATAGATATTCATATATATTCATATATACGACTCTTTCAGGCACGCTATCAGACACACACAAAACCACACTTACTATCTATGCCGTCGACGCAAAAGTAGTAGAAGCAGTTAAGGAACCTTCTGATGCTAATTTTCTACAGAAAGGCCTAGATGTCATGCTCAAGAAACCAACATGCAATTTAATGACGGTAAATTCCATGCCCTCCGCTACCAGCTATTTGGTACTCAGAAGCAGCAACAATGATACTTTAGGCCAAAAGAAGCAGCGATCCCATTACGAATAGTTCGTGATCTGGGAATTGATATGAGCAACGATGCCTCGTTTCACGTGCATATCATCAAGATAGTGGCAGTGTGCAAGTGAAAGGTCGGATGGACTCTGAGATCCTTCAGAACAAGGGACCAAGAAACTATGCTGATTCTATGGAGGACATTTGTACTCAGCCGTCTAGACTACTGCTCTCAAATGTAGTCACACGACACTACCAACTTAATAGCGGGACTTGTGGCAGTTCGGCAGTGTTACATCAGAAAGATTTCATCGATAGAACAGCTGAGTTACTGGGAGAGACTGAAACAGCTATAACTCTACTCCCTGGAGCAAAGAGGGGAGAGGTATACAGTGATACAGGTGTGAAAGGTCCTGAAGGCCTGGCACGAAACTTTAATACCGAGAGCTATAGCAGCTCCCGAACTGGACTTCACTGCACCGTTCTAAATGTCTCAGCTATCCAGTCTAGAGTGAGGACCATGTACTGCAATAGCTTGGGAATCAAGGGCCCACACTTATTTAACGTCTTGCTAAAACAGTTGAAGGATATTCATGAAGTAGAGTTAGATGCTTTGAAGGTTCCAGAAGAACGAATATTATGACTGAAGACTCAAAAAGAAAATAGCAGTGTCAAACTCCCTACTTCACCAAAAGCCAATCACATAAAATTGGCCATTGTAAAGGTGATTTCACTGGCGGTGCTCCAGCAATGGGCGCAATTTCACGGCTGAACATATAAAAGAATACAAGAATAAGAAAATATGTGTGTCTGTGTGTGCATGTGAGTACATATGTGTATTCTCACACACACGCACAGCTGGTAATTGGGAGAGGGAGGCACAATACCGTGATGCATGAAGGATGATGTTGCAGGATGGTTGTTCAAAGTTCAAGAGGGAGAAAGTGAAGTATGAGAGAATTAGGAGGGAACTTAGAAGGGGGAACCTGTGGAAAGTGAGAGAGAATTGCTTTTTATGTGTGTGGTTTGCGGGCGGAGGTGTTTGAGTCGTGCAGGCCTGGTGAGCCATCAAAATTCTCATAGAAATCGACCCATGATAAACAATGTTGTGGCTATTAAAATTCATAGCAGAACGTGTGTAAAATGTGGAAGGGTGTGCCTCTCAGTTGCAGGTCTAAAAATACATGTTAAGAGAATGCATATGGTGGCACCTGTTTCTCTTGCCAGCCAGCACAGTTGTCTAGTATGTAATAAAATGTGTAAGAGCTTCGCCGGGCTTAAAAGTCACATAAGGGCATCACATGACAACAATCACAAATCATTTCAGTAAGTCTTCTTAGCAATGGCTTTTCACGTGTAACGAAGATGCAGCTGTGATGTATGTATGTATGTATGTTATACAGGAATGAACCTCAGACAAAACACCATAGAAAGTCAAAATCCCAAAGATTTTAAGTTGTTATGCATTCGAGTGTATTCTAACTTATTTGTACACAATAATTTTAATTTTGTACAATAAAAAGCCATGGAATCATCGTATCTTGTATTCAATATACTTTATACAGACATGCTTTACATATCCTATAAGTTAAAACAGCAGGTATCGTTAACATGAAAATGTGACCCGATAGAGGAAATTGGACTTCAGATTCGTAATCAGCATCAAAATTTAACCCAGAAAAGTCAATCAGCAACTCTGATGATTTAAAAAAGTTTCATTTTGACCAGTGTTATTAACTTTTCTGTTATGAAATAGTGTAATTCATTTAGAATTAGTTATATTAGTAGTTAAGGTAAGTTCAAACGAGTTTGCTTTGTTTTGGAAAAAATAGAATATAAAAGCTTTCACTTTTATATTAATAATTATGGAAGACTGGCGGAAACATTATCTGTATGGACTTCAAGGTCTAGGTTGCTATTTAGTTAGATAATTTAGAAGTTGGTTATAGGTTTACTTATAGAATTATTAATTTATCGATACTGTTTTTGCATATAGGGTTAATATGCTTTCCTTTTTGTAGCTTAATTAATAATATTAGTGTTTAATCCTTCCTACAATTAAGATTGAATGAATGTAGTGATATCTAAGGTATGTTTTTTCCCAAACGGCACTTATTTTAGTGCTGTTGACACAGCTGGACTGAATGGTACTGCCCAGGTGTCGAAACCATAGTGATATTTGTGGGGCAGCTAATGATGGAGGTGTGTTGGATTGTTGGTATGGCTGTTATTGTATATGCGGAATAATTTTATAAGACATCAATTTGATATATATATACACACACACACACACACACACACACACACACACACACACACACACATATATATATATATATATATATATATATATATATATATATATATATATATATATATATATATACATACGTATACATTTTTATATATACATATATATATGCGTATGCGTACATATACATACATGTGTGTGTATGTGTGCGCGTGTGTGTGTGTGTGTAGTACAAGCAAAATATGAAGATAAAACAAATTGTATAGAAACGTATCGGTAACAAAAATTGAATATACATCCATTAGTATAGTAGAATAACAATGACCTACCGAAGGAAAATCTGATAAGAAAACAAAAAAAAAGCAAAAGCAAGAGTTTGATACTATCACTTTCGAATCTCTTAAATAGCTGATAAATGATTGTTGGTTCTATAAAGTACAATCATTAAGCACCATATTCATCATATACGAGAGGTCCTGAGCATAGAAATAAAATGTAATATGTATTTTATGAGCTGAGAAATTAGCAATTGATGTATGATTTTATAAACGGTGAATGTGTTCCAAGACACAGATGTTAACTTATATGTATCAATGAGAGAATATTTAGTGTATTCAGAGTTTTCAGATAAACTGTTACAAGATGTAAACCCAACATCAAGTGGGGTAATTTATGCAAAGCATGTGTGATTTCTTTATAAGTTGTGGTTTAGCATAAGCAACACCCATGAAGGTACACCTGATTAAATGTTTCTGTTTTCAATTATTCCGTCTAATTTAGACATTATCCATTTCAAATCACATGGTTCAATATACTTTCTTTCCTTTTATTTCTTTATTATTGAAAAGTATATGGTAAAATATTGAGAGAAATTTGGCTGTTATATCTTGCAGTTCGAAAAACCACATTCAAGCTTTGTCATAGTCTTTCTTGCAAGTCTAAAGGCTAGCCATGTATTACAAGAGCAGCAACAAGAAAAAGCTGTGTGTTAATTGCTGATATATTGATACATTACTGTAGAAAATTACATGACGGGTGGAAAACGACTAAGCAATAAATGCTTTTAAGTGATTTGTGAGTGATTTATTCATTTAACTAAGATAAAATGTGATGATATCTATGGTATCCGTGACACAAGTGTATTTCTCTCTACTGGTGCACACTCTTTTCCAATAAATTTGTCCCCAAACTGAATTGTTGTTGTTGTTGTTGTTGTTGTTAGGGTTAGGGTTCTTCTTCTTCTTCTTCTTCTTCTTCTTCTTCTTCTTCTTCTTCTTCTTCTTCTTCTTCTTCTTCTTCTTCTTCTTCTTCCATGTCATTGCCTTAATATCTACATTTATAACAGTGTGTTTACGGCAGTATTGATTTGAAACAAAAAAAAATCCATCATATCTACTCGAATAGTTTGTTTAAAATAATCAGATTTAATTTCATGGTTCTGGTTTAGTTGTCTTTTTCTGCTTTCATTGATATTCGAACAGTAATTCGGTAGAATATAAGTAATCTATATTATCTTGAAAATTTTCCGCTTGTTTTGTATCAAGGAATAAAAGAAAAGGAATAATAATAATAATAATAATAATAATAATAATAATAATAATAATAATAATAATAATAATAATAATGTGTAATTTTCTATGCGGCTGTCCATGTGAGCAACGCTGGAACTTAGTGCCACCCCTGCCCTGCAAAGGCCAGTGTAACTTCTGAGTCTGTTAATTTAACAATGATAAATATTAAAAATAAAAACAATAAAATCAGTGATATCAGTGATGATAATAATGATAATGAAAGGAAGCGGGAGGAATCTCCCCATGTCCTGATTAATGGTACATCCAGTGATGGTGTTACAATAAAAACACTGGCAATTACGCAACCTGATAATCGCTACCTCATATGACTGACAATGAAAAAAAATATTGTGAATAAAGGTGGTAATGAAACTGAAGCCCATTGATGGTGACAGTGTTGCACCTGGCAGACTCAGAGATTCTGTTCCGACTCCAGCCTGTCGATATCCAGTAAGGGACCACTACATACGGCGTAGATGAAGCAAGCAAATCAATGCTGTGGTCATAGTGTTACTACCTGAGCAAACTTGTAGATGAAAATGGTGCTCAAATTAGGGGTTACTGACAACATATGTATGATCATTGGAGAGAAAAGGGATTGTTTCAACTCACGGAAAAGAGATTATGTGATCAAGCTATTAGAAAAAAATTTTGGTTCACAGAAGTAGAGCTCGAAGCTATCAAAAGACGGGTATTGGAATATAGCAGCAGAGATAACAATGAAAATAATACAGACACGACAGACCTGGGATCTATATACACTGAAAGCTATGCCAATACTATGGAATAACAACAGAAAAAAGATGGTATAGGCACATGTCAGAAAAAGGTCACAAAAAGTGAGAAAGCAACCATATTCTGGAATATGCCAATGTACACAGATAAAGAAATTAAGGCTAATAGGCCGGATATAGATGTCAGGTATCACCACGAAAAAGATATGCTTTCTAATCGATGTATCAATACCAACAGATAACAATATTTCTCTAAAAGAAACGGAGAAACTTTCACAATACAAAGAACTGGAAACAGATCTACCTCGAATGTGGAGTCTAAAAAGAGAAGCAATTCCTTTCATAGTAGGCACATTAGGTATGATAAAAAAGAAGTTTACACAAATGCATTATAAAACACCAGTACTTACGAGTACATATAACAAACAGAAAATAACACAATGAGGTTCCGTACACATCCTTCGTAAAATACAGGGAAAATAAGAGCACCACAACAAACCACAGCACATACCCAAGGCCCACAAAGCTGCGCTGGGTAGTGCAGGAAAAGAACGTGATAAAATAAGACTACTACTACTACTACTACTACTACTACTACTACTACTACTACTACTATTGCTGCTGCTGCTACTACTACTACTACTACTACTACTACTACTACTACTACTACTACTACTACTACTATTGCTGCTGCTACTACTACTACTACTACTACTACTAGTACTACTGCTCCTGCTGC
>NC_068984.1:47199038-47201682 GCF_001194135.2 Octopus bimaculoides | reverse complement strand
AATACAAACATAATGCAAAATGCTTACTCTTTTACTCTTTTACTCTTTTACTCTTTTACTCTTTTACTCGTTTCAGTCATTTGACTGTGGCCATGCTGGACCACCGTCTTTAGTCGAGCAAATCGACCCCAGGACTTATTCTTTGTAAGCGTAGTACTTATTCTATCAGTCTCTTTAGCCAAACCGCAAAGTTACGGGGACATAACCACACCAGCATCGGTTGTCAAGCGATGTTGGGGGGGACAAGCACAGACACACAAACATATACACACACACATACATATATACATATATACATATATACATATATACGACGGGCCTCTTTCAGTTTCCGTCTACCAAATCCACTCACAAGGCTTGGTGAGCAAGCTACTTACCACACAGCCACTGAGAAATTTTGATACTTCAATTTTTATGCGAATTCAGCTGTGCTATGAATCCGCCTTGAAAAATTCTTAGTCGAATAAATCGACCCTAGCACTTTATTTTAAAGCCTAGTACTTATTCTATTGGTCTCTTTTATCGAACTGCTAAGTAACGGGGGGAAAAGAATTTCATTTGTGCAGTATACAAGAAAGGCATTAGCAGTGAGAATGTCATTGCTGATGTATATTAAAAACAAATGTGCATATCCGAAAGGCAATTTAGTGTCTATTGAGAAATTCGAGAAATTCCCAGGACAGCAATATCTAATTTTACGTAATCCATTGGAATATAGATTAATTCGACTACTGCATAATATTCGTGTCATATACTGAAGAACTTTACCAGCATGCTTTCAGTAGATTGTAATCCACTTAAAATACTCAAGTGTGAATCTGTGGTGCTAAACTGGGTGACAGATTCAATTCAAGAGGAGGAATGGTTTGCCGCCGGAATTGCTTTGTACACAAGTACGTATACCAAATTTTACATACAAATTTTGTTTCACCGAAAACTGTGGTAGAACCACAAGCTCAAGATACAGCACAGTAAATTTCAATATAAATCCACCTATTTGTGAAGCAAACTTCTTCACTACACAGGCATGCTAACACGCATTACATGTGATTCATATACACTTAAACATATGTACATCGTTGCAGTCATGAGATAGTTAGACATGTGATTTATAAGATCATTCCACCTCACAACATTTCTATTTGAAAACCTAAAACTAGGTTACATCAGATGAAGACGAAATTCTCAGAACATATATATTAGTCTATAAATATTAAAAGTAAATGATAAGAAGTAGAAAAGAAAGAAGGAAGCAGTGAGCTTGAAACTGAAGTATTGTATTTCATTTATAGAAACATAAAACTAAATGGCAATAGTTCTTCCAATAGAATTCTGAAATTAAATAGAATACTGTAAACAAAAGAATAAGCAGGAAATATATTTGTGAAGAGAAATATTTCGTCGTATAAAAAAAAGAAACAAAAAAAACAAAAACAAATAGCAATAACTACATTTTGGATTTTATTTAATTATAAGTGAATATTAATGTTGAAATACATAAAATGAGAGTAGAAAGCTTCAATTATCATGTACAGACACTAGTTTATTGAATAATGTCAATGAATGTTTAATGTTCAGTAGAACGTCAAATAAGTATTTACATATGAATGTAATATTTAATCGTTATGTCGTAGTGTCCAGGCAACCAGTAATTTCAAATCAATGCAGAAACCTAAGTTTTTGGTACTACACTAAAGGAAAATATTTAAAATACAATTCCAACTCCAGTGGACAATGATCAACCTAATAGGAGCATTCGGGGACTAGCAAGAACGATGGAAATAATATGTGTTTTCGGTGAATGTAGCAAGTATTTAGACTGCTTTAAAGTTGGAGATGATGGAAAGTTGAGAACATTGACGTAGCATAATTTTCTTTCACATGATGACCTGGTATTATCTATGATTATTATATCTGCATGCGGTATTGTGATTATGTTATAAGCGTAATTCATTTAACCTTAAATATCTTTAAAAAGATTTTTAAATGATGGGAAAATAGTTAAAAGATGGAATTTGAAATAAAGTTTATAAAATAAAATATACTCTGAAAAATAATATAATTTTTACTGGTGCTCAAGGGTTTCACATAGAAATTGCTCTGTGGACTACTGTGCGTGATAGATCTGATGACATGAAACCTTCATGCAACCTGGAGTAACTATGACAAAGGTTGTAGTCACTTCTTTGATGAGAGCAATGAACCAACGGGAACAGGTACATTGACCTTCAACAGAGACCACTCAGTTACGAGAATTCAGAATAAAGATGAAATTGCAGATACATGTGTATACGTGTGTGAATAAGTGCGCAATTGACCAGTACATTTTATTTGTATGCATATGCTAAGCAATGAGAATGTAAGTGGATAAATGTATATTCATATAAAAGTATGAATGCACCAAAACACACACCAAAATGCAAACGATATTTTCGAAAGATGACATCATTTTCTCTCTCATACACGAACTTCGCTCGTTAATTTCTCTCCTGTCAGTTTTTCCCTGAAGAAGGCGTAGGTAAGCTTTCAACTCTCCACTGCAAGTTCACTGTATTCTTTTTATCGATTTAATTAAAAACTAATAAGAGTCTTGTCGACGCAGACTAACACTAGTTTCTTTTGTACCTGTTTGATCATATATATA
>NC_068984.1:47196089-47199028 GCF_001194135.2 Octopus bimaculoides | reverse complement strand
TATATATATATATATATATATATAATACTCATTATATATATAATAATCATTATATATATATAGATTGTCATAATTAAAGGAAACGAAATATCGATATATTGAAAGCATTTAATTCGTAATTTACAGATCTGCATCCGCATACTGATTCCGTCGGGGGTTTATGTGCTAGACTGTTTTCTATAGTTAATATTCTGTGAATGTATATAACTACATTTACATAAATTTTACTGGTCACCGTTTCTAAACATACGCAGAATATGTGCATGTTTGCATATTTAGCGTTATAAAATCATAGTTCCGAAATTTAGCGGAAAAAATATAAGTGGATATATTGGTGCAATTGGTCAGCAAAATTATTGCGGAAATAAGTTGTGCGATTCCCATGCGATTTGCATGTGAATTTATACCCGTTTTCTTTCGTCGCGTGGCTCATATGATCAAATATTAGACTAATTTCTAAGGCTGTGAACTGGAAGAATGGTCAGTACGTCGGGCAAAATACTTAGTGGCATTTCGTCCGTCCTTACTTTCCGAGTTCGACTTTGCCTTTCATCCTTGTGGGATCGATAAAATAAGTACCTGTTGAGCACTAAGGTCGATGTAATCGACTTACTCCCTCCCCCGAACTTTCTGGCCTTGTGCCAAAATTTGAAACCAATATTAGACTATTTCTATTGCTAATATACAGTGAAAGCTTATAATTGTATTTACAAAATTTCCACATGTCACCGTTACGCAACTTACATAGAATACGAACATGTTTACATATTTTGGAAAGTATTAACTGAGAAATATAACGTGTAAGGGATGTATTTCCTATTATGTATTAAGCAGATCTGAAACATACATATTAAATGCTTTGAAAATATCCGTATTTGTACAAACTAGCCCCCATCTGACACCAGTTACGTGGATTCTCTAACAAAGATTTGGTTTGTTATACTTGATTCGAATAGAAAATTCTGGAGCACTACATCGCTTCTAAGCATGATAAGGATATATATACATATATATGCATACACCTCTATACACACATGTGTGTATACGCTACATACGCAGGCATACATATAGGTATGTGTGTATGTATATACGGGAAAATAAATATGAGTATGTGCACATAATAAACAGACATAATCACAAATACACGCACATATACACGCACCTATACACACATTCACCAATATCGAAAATAAATTGAATTATGAATTGTCTAAACAAATATTTCTTAGAAATATCTAGGCAACACATAAGCATGAATAATAGATAATACTTTGTGTATGTCACCTTGACACGCTGTATTTTTATATTTAAATTTTGTGAAAGTGTCTGTCTTGTCTTACTTTATTTGGATATGATACACTCATTGTTTGTGTTTTCACACCAAACCCCAGCATATCTAAAGCAAACACAAAGAGAGAAACGGGGTAACAGTGCTGAGCAGTGGTGTGTATAAATACAAGTGTGTTACTGGTTCAAATGTACTTGAGGCATATTCGAACCTTTCACTGTAGTTTGTCATGTAGAAAATTTCTGTCTGTAGACAAATAGGTATAAACACACCGAATCAGTTCGCAGCGTCCGTAGCAAGACTCCTGGACGCATGCATTTCGGAGTAGGTTTCTACTCTTCAGCAACACAAAAAGGAAATTCGAACTCTGTGAACTGACGACACTCGAAAACTTGCCTATTATAACTACATTTACATAAATTTTACTGGTTTCACTAGTCGGCAGATTGCTGAAAATAAAATACGAAGCAACAACACTAAGAAGTGATACAAACATAGGACATAAGAAAGTCATTCGCTGTGTTTTGTCAAGGAGAAAACTTTTCGCTGTAGACAAATAGTAGAAAACACAACGAGTCACTTCTCTCAGAAACGATGTTCTGCTGGCTGTTAGTCATAAGAACATTTATAACTCATTCCTTGTCTTATGTGTCATGTGTTACGCAGGACATTTCCATGGCGTCCATGCATTGTATACAAGACACTTTCTCAATATTTTCAGCCACTAGAATGAAAGGAACGCTTGATATTACTCAGAGCATATGAAACAAAGGTTAACCAGTAGTCTCAGAGCAAGCATAGCTGTGGAAGGCAAAATATCAAATACCTTTGGTAAATATGAATTTTATGTGTTGCATTTTGTAACGCATTTACATTTCGTTGTCGCTACTTAGGACGATCGAGCTTTAATCAAATACATTCCAGATATAGTCATTTCAGCCTTTCGCATATCAAGGACTGCTTTATCTCTTCTGAGACTTTTGGCCGATTTCAAATTCCAATATCAGGGACTGCTTCGTTTGACGTGCTATTTCATTTCTAAGACGTTTGTCTGTCATTTAACGAAGTGTCTGTAGTGTTATCTCTTACTTGTTTCAGTCATTACACTGAGGCCATGCTGGGGCACCCTGGTAACTATTTATTTTTCCGTGTTATTTGTACACATTGAAAAATATACACATAGATTTATATTCTTTTATTCTTTTTTTCTTTTATTTGTTTCCGTCATCTGACTGTGGCGATGCTGGAGCACCACCTTTTAGTCGAGCAAATCGACCCTTATTCTTTGTAAGCCTAGAACTTATTCTATTGGTCTCTTTTTGTCGAGCCGCTAGATTACGGGAACGTAAACACACCAACATCGGATGTCAAGCGATGTTGGGGGGAACAACAGACACACAAACACACACACACACACACACACACACACACACACACACACACACACATATATATACATATATACGACGGGCTTCTTTCAGTTTCTGTCTACCAAATCCACTCACAAGGATTTGGTCGGGTCGAGACTATAGTAGAAGACACTTGCCCAAGTTGCTACGCAGTGGGACTGAATCCGAAACCATGGGTTGGTAAGCAAGCTACTTACCACACAGCCACTCCTGCGCCTATATGTATATATATATATATATAT
>NC_068984.1:47194952-47195800 GCF_001194135.2 Octopus bimaculoides | reverse complement strand
GTGTGTGTGTGTGTGTGTGTGTGTGTGTGTGTGTGTGTGTGTGAGTGTGTGTGAATGTAGTTCCAAAGTTATATTAACAAATACGACCTGCTTTTATTCAGAACGACACACTGTCATCCGTCGAACATTAATCAACAACAGACATATTTGAAACAAAATATCGATAAAGCAATAATCGATTGTTCGAAGACTTCAATCCGTCACCCCCGCCGAAAGTAAAAAAAAAAAAGAATAATTTCTACTGGTGTTTTCCATTTCTTTCTTTACATAATTCTTAACTACCGAACGATCTATTCACATTACTCCCAGCCTAACAACCCAGAAAGTAATCTACACTCTTGTTTACCATGCGTTAATGTGTGGTTTTCCTATTATGTATCTTTCTAGCCAATGTAACTGATCTGGATAAAACAGGCCTACCTATCTGTTTACCTCAGTTATACTTGCAAGACTGTTTATGGAACCACCTGCTAACTGGCCTGTAGACTAACCTACTCCTATATCAGCATGCTTTATGGTAACCTTCAGCTGAAATCGAATAACTGAAGGAATCTTTCTAATAACATTTAATGTAGTTCAAATAAGCGTTTTTGTCAGATTACATCACGTTAGATATCTCACGCATTTTAACGCTCACAATTTCGGTCAATCAATTTAGCTACCTTTGTGTGTGTGTGAGTGTGTTTGTGTGTGTGTGTGTGTGTGCGTGTGTGTGTGCGTACATCTGTCTCTCTTTCACTTTCTAACAACCTCTCTCTTTCTCTCTCTCTTTCTCTCTCTCCCTCTCTCTCTCTCTCTCTCACTATCTATCTATCTATTTATAAAAGTACCATAAATTCCGTACAGCC
>NC_068984.1:47194679-47194942 GCF_001194135.2 Octopus bimaculoides | reverse complement strand
CTCTCACTATCTATCTATCTATTTATAAAAGTACCATAAATTCCGTACAGCCTTGGTTTTGTTGTCTCATTTTATTTAACATATAGATGCTCACACATGACCCGCATTAGACTCCTCACTCGTATTATTATCGAACCGAGAGTCTAACTACGGTCCTCCCGTGGCATTTATATAACCTTACCGGCCATCTTGGATCTTCTGGATACCAATACCTCTCATATCATTACATACACACACAAACACACACACACGCACGCACATAT
>NC_068984.1:47186765-47194187 GCF_001194135.2 Octopus bimaculoides | reverse complement strand
TATATATATACGTATATATATATATATATATATATATATATACGTATGTATATACAGGCATGTATGTCTCTATGTACAAAATACTATTTAGAATGTTAGTACACACACATACACACATACACAAATACACACACATGAATGTGCGTGTGTGTTTATAGACTTGCATGTAGTTTTGAATATGATATCGTGGGAACATTTGGAGATGCTTGTGCTTTATCTGAGTGTACGCGTGCGATTGCTTTTGTATGTGCTGCATGCAATAAATATATGTCTTAATCTAATGATTTATTATTGAATCTTAGAAGCGTTATTGAAAAATAGGATCTCCTGTAGCGATTCTTTGTTAAATCAGAACACCAAAGACCACTCATTTCCTCGTGGAATTCAATAGAGAAGCTAACATCTGTACGAAAAACTAATGAAATTACCGTCAGTTATGCATAACTAAGATTATAGTGAAAATCTGTTTCAATTCATGACTATGTAAAAGGAAATCTGTGATGAACAGGCGCCATTCAAAAATTGTCAAGAATTGCCAATGTGCAGAATTCTTTGAATTGTTATTGATGATGATGATGATGATGATGATGATAACAATGACAGAACAATAAAGCTCGTGCCTATAATAATTGCTACGTTGGGAACAGTAAACAAAGATATAGACTAATAGCTGGAGGAGATTCAAGTAGAAAGCCCGTCGGAGCTTCTGCAGAAAGGTTGTCTCTTAGGGACAGCAAAGATCATCAGGAAGATTCTAAGCACTTGAAAGCCTGCTGAAAATTTGTGGATACTTAGGATTACAGGTAGTAACTCGCTACTCACTTAATTGCTACAAGGAATGAGACACAGCCTGAGAGGAATCATCATCATCATCATTATAATAATAATAATAATAATAATAATAATAATAATAATAATAATAATAATCCTTTCCCAGACGGTCGTTATATCACAACAGCTCACATACAATGTGTGCGCAGAAACAGACATAAGTGAACGAAGGAAGAGTACGATACACTTATTGAATGTCATGAAAGAGCAAAACTGGAAAGAAGTCGTGGAGTTGGCAGACGTACATTGAAATTTCGGATGGAAAAGGACATGTGTCCAATGTCAGAAAATAAACTAATAAACCAAGTGAGAGTGGTTAGGAGGAAGGGTTTCTTAACTGGAGTAGAAATATCTCGGATTAGTGAGAGTCTGAGAGACCTGCGGATGGGCTACAAAAGATGGTCGGAGTTGAAAACAGAGAGGTAGGATTTGAAAGCAGAGAGAAGAGTAGAGAGGAAGAAAAGGGAAATGGTGTTAAGGATGAGGGGCTATTAAGGATGAGGAACAGGAACGTTCTTCTCAGCCCATTTACAACTCGCCACTTAACTAATGATCTCTTTTTAATCTTCATCCTACTGAAATACTGGTTAAAACAATACTCCAAGAATTAAAACCGGATTCCCTGTCCGGCGAGAAATTCCTCCGCTCCTTATGAACTCGTCTTTCCAGGTACCGCGTCTCAAGCCTGCCGAATTGTGATGGTTATTGCACATTCACGTAATCTCCTGCTACTCTTCCAGAATTCTACTGTCTATCTCCTTTTCTGATGTGTCCGACATTATGATGATGACCAATGCAAACACGGCTCTCATGTAACCCATTTCTAGTGGAATGCCTCTGACCATTTGTAACGTAAACAACAAAGACATACTGAAGAGATGGTATTCTTGGACGACAGAGTATGAGCAGTAAAATATTTTCTATATATATATATGTGTGTATTTATTCTGTGTACTGAACAGTTGTTGCTATACATTGTAACGCTCAAGTCGCTGAAAATAGGCTAAACCAAATGCTATTACAATAGATATCAGGCAACAATGATTGACTCTGTCGTATTATTTACATTGAACTCAATAGATAAGAGCGCCACCGAAGCCAGGTATAGTACTGAGATATAGTACTAGCAGTTGTTTCTTCTGTAGCCATCTTTTCTTGTCTTCAACTGTTGTGAATTGGAGAGAAGGATTTGGAGTTATCCGGCTCGCTTCTGTTAATGTGGAAGTTTCAATTGTTGATTGATGAATTTTGCCTTCTGTCGCCCAAAATCATGATATGTTATCACTTCCCTTCTTTTAAAATATCGGTGCAGAAGGATTGCTGTCACATGTTTAAGATCTGGTCATTTGCTTTGGTTGTTCAACTCAGAGCCCTTTATAGAGCACAATTCTTGCATTATTTTGTGGTCTAGCGACGTCATGAGGGCTTGTGGGACAATAATGATCCCAACCGACCCCATATCGCCAAATGTCTCATGAGCGCAGACCATTCACTCTTATTTGTCATATAGCTGATCACTAAACCAGAGACAACATTGTGTCTGATAAACTTGATAGTGGCCCTTCTGTTCCTTGTTCCCAAATCTTGCAAAACTTGCTTATGGACAGGTGTTTCGCATTCTACTTAGGCTTGAATTTTCGCCCCGTCCTCTGATTTACCGAGGAAAAATATGGTGTCATATGTCTCTACTTTCCGATGAAGGATATTTCACTTAAAATATATGCTAAAATTCTCTGCAACTCTTATTTGCATGGGATGATATAACTCGTTGTTTTCTTCGCAATGCAGTGATAATTTAATGTTTTCTTGTTACAGGCCTCTATAATTGACTGTAGGAACCTGACCCTTGTTCTATGTACAAAATATACCAGAATTTGACGTTTTCAGTGAGTTGTTCTACATTGAGTATCTTTGTGTTCGAAAGAACGCTTGAAAGGATAATTTTTCGCTGTCCGATTTTACACCTGAAGCAATTTGTACAAACGTACTGCTATTGTCGCTGTTGACAAGATTTCTGCAGTGTGTTGTTATAATGTCTGTGTTTACTTTTAGTTAATGTTTGTTATTAATATTTTGCATTACAAACAAAATATATTGTTTTTCTTTTTTGTTCTCTGTGTATGGAATATATATATTTCGAACATTTTTGTGTTTTTATGTTGCAACGATACAGAAATACATAACCAACTTTTCTGTCAATGACGTTATAAGAAAAGATAAACTTTGTCCAAGACACAATATTTATCTTTCTTTTTATCAAACCACATAAGGAGAGACTCCAGACTATAGGAAGTTATCTGTTTGTATAACGTTGTGTGAAAATAAGAGTGAATACGGTTGCTACACAAATGGTGGTATGAAAATTAGAATAAAAGACATTAAGTAAAGATATAAGGAAACAATATTTTTAAATCCGTTTGTAATTGAAACTAGAATGAAGACAAGACAAATATTTAGGCTCACCTGCTCACACACGAGTAAGTACTCATGAGATAGGTTAGGTCATTTCCCCATTCATCGTATCGTGTCCTGGGACTCCAGTAAGAACTCTTTAACAGTTTCTGATTTGGGTGGATCAGGAAACATTTAATGTATTCTGATTCACCATCTTGTATTTTCTAGTGAGTACTAAATTAATAGTTTATCTTATGCTTGCTTATAATTAATGTCTCCTTTTAAACACTTTTCCTTGATTTCAGTGTCAAATTCTTGTCATCGCTATATAAGAATATTACTTCTATGCTATCTCGGTACGAGGCAAGAACCGAACGTAGAAATGAGATGCAATATATCGATTTTGATGGATTAAACATGTGATCTGAATTCAGTTGAATTGAGGAGAGACGCCAGTTGATTTTGGACTTTATCAGAAGTTTCGAATCGATACAAGTGTAACAGAGCACCAATGAAGCTAAATTTGTGACGAAAATCTTCAATGGTGTAACACATAACGTGGAGGTCATCTGTTAGGAAATCACATAATTCAAGGCATCTCTCGGCCACCCAGAAAACGGCATTTGCTAAGATCTTGATAAACTTGACCAAAATCGTAGGCTCCGTATGTGACAATTATGGGCCGGAAATTGGCGAGCACAGCTAACAATATTCACAATCGTCTACCAACTACTGTAGACGTTTCCTAGTGATGTGTTTTCTGTTCCAAGTATCTCAATAAGATCTGTGGTGTTAGAAATTAGTGTAAAGCTTGAACGGAATGCTCCAACATTGTAAGTTTGTAGATACTTAATGCCAGAAATATTTTCAGTAAAATATATCACTTATTCGTAGTAGCCGGTAAGCCGAAGTAAATCTGGAAAAAAGTATCTTCATAAACGCCCACAGTGAATTTGAATTTATAATTCCTAAGCATACAAGTCGATGACTTATCCACTTGACCACGTATTTACTCTTTATAAAGAAAAACACATTTGTTTTTTCTGTGTTAGGAATTAAATCAGTTTCTCTGATAATGATCGTAGATCTATTTGTAGCAAAAGAAGTCGACAGCGAAAGTGCAGCATGGTTTACATTAGTATATAACGGAATGGTGGTTGAAATATATGCAGTTGGTAAGTCTATTTAATGTCCTCCTGTTTGGCAAACATTCGAATTTAAATCTGTAAAGCGAAATAACGACAGGATTAAGTAGCACAAGGATACTTATAATATAAATAAGGAAAAAATAAAAGTCGATCGAGAAGAGAAAGAACAATGATAAGCATGAAAATAAGAGAGAAGAAACATAAGAAAGAAAATAAGAATGAAGTGGGTGAGAGAAGACGAAAGATTCGAAGACAGAAAATTAGGATAAAGAAAAGTTGAAGATAGCCTGTAACTGCATTAGCTTCAAAACCACTAATTTTGATTTGAATGGACAAAGTTTCTTCCAGTGTGTCGCAATCAACCAACCACTCTCGCCATTTATGTTATTCTAAAATAACATTATCACCTATCAAAGGACAATAACGTGCGAAGAGAAACTTAGACTTTAACACGAGAGACATTAATAACATTTATTTAGTATCTTTGATTGCAATCAATACTGAAAGTATATAGTTTCAAATGTTTATAGCTACAGTTTTCTTCCTAATACAGATCTGATCAATGAGAACGAGCCAACAAGGGATTCTTTATGAGGTCCTTTTACCTGCTAGAAACAGCAACCACATCCTTTCAATTCACACCCGACCGTTTAAAAATGACTGTATTAGATGATGCAGAACACAGTTTAAACAATGGACAGGACTGCCGTCGTTGGAACGCCTTTTATGATATACGAATTCATTAGTGCTGATTTGGTCGACTGTACCCCCCACCCTTGCCCTAATATATGAAATGTGGTAATGTTAGAAATGCGGTGCATTCGCTGTTTGCTCCGACTTTTTATGATCTGTGTTCAAATCCCGTCAAAACTAATTTGCCCTTTCATACTACTGGGGATCATAAGATCTGTTTTATTGACTAGTCCCTCACCACAAATGTTTGGACCAATGATTATATTAGAAAAGCATGTTAAAGGGAGTGAATGAGTGTCAAGAAAACCAGGGCTCAGGATTAAATTATTAAGAGTATGTATTTTTGTCCTTCGAAGGTATTAGTTCAAATTCGAATGAGTTAGCGTTCTGTTTCCTCCAGTCAGTCGATAAAAAAGCTATCAGATAATATACTTTAGACGCTCAATTCGTTCCAGCTTTGCCTTGTCACCGTTGTTGTCGTCATCATCTTTGACGTAACTATTTATGTAATAATTTATAAGGCGGTGAGCTGGCAGAACCATTAGCACGCTGGACGAAATACTCAGCGGGATTTCGCTGTCGTTACGTTCTGTGTTCAAATTCCGCCGAGGTCAACTTTGCCTTTCATCCTTTTCGATGTCAATAAATTAAGTACCAGTCGCGTACTGGGGTACATCTAATCGACTGGCCCATCCCCCAAAATTTCAAGCCTTGTGCCTATAGTGGAAAGGATTATCTATGTAAGTTTTTACTGTCAAAAATTACCGCAATATAGGTGAGAAAGTCTTTTAGGTTTCGAGCCTACGCTCTGCAACAGAAAGGAACACGAGAAAATAAACAGAGGGAGGTTAAAAAAAAAAACGCTTTAGTGGTTAGCGGTCGATCAAGCAATATAATCGATACTACATATTATAAATCCATTGAGGTAAATTGGACATTGACCTTATATTGTCTTTCCGTACTGCATGCATTTGCTAATTACGTTTTTTGATGAGTACAGTATTATTATGTATGCAACACTAACTATACTAAAAGTTTTCGTTTTTGCTTTTGTTTGTTTGGGGATCGCGATTCAGAACTCGATTGATATGATTTTTAACAAAATTGTCAATATTTAGTTAATCTATCATCACCACTTTACAAGTATGATGAAATCTCTTCTTACCTGATGAAGTCTAATAAGGCCAAAACATCCCAGAAGTTCTCTCACCTATTTACCGAAATCATTTATGTATTGCGATATTTCGGGACGGTCATTTTTTCTTGCCTTATAAACACACGCACTATAAATTCTTTCTTCATTTGTCACCTCTTGTTCTATTTAGTGGACTAAGCAGAACAAGATGAGACACGTGAGATGGAGAGTCACTGAAGACGTCATAGTGTGTGTGACGAAAGATTTTAAGACAATGAACAAAAAATGAACAGTAATAAACAAGCGAAGAACGAATAAACATTGCATGCGTTTATTTAGCAAGAAAAAAAATTCCGAAATGTAACAACATTGAAATAATATTTATTGTTTTAGTAAATGTCATTCCCTTACTATATCACAATTCCTAATTAGACTTTTAACGCATACTGCATTAAATATGTCAGCACAACAAACTTAATCAATAGAGTACATCTTGTGAATGGAAATACGCCAACGGTTTTTGTTTATATTAGTTTAGGCTAAAACGTGATCAGCACCTAGATTAACCTAATTTCGGTCGTATCCTTGAGCGTGTAATCTCATCACGCCGAAATCAACTTATTAGAGTGCTTTCGTATCCTTGACTTCACGTTTTAGAAATACTTTGTCACGTTCAGAATGCGGAGCAGCTTTCATAAATGTAGATTGCAGAGAATTAAATATCACACTACACAACATATGATATATTTTATTTTGTGTTTGTGAGAATATTCAATTTAACAGTCGAATTATTATAGCTTAAAGTTTATGTTAATGAAAGCACGTGTTCAGAAATCCGAATAAATAAGACAAAACAGTATCCATTCTCGTTAGAAGACATTGTGTAGCAAAATATGCGATTACTATGAAATATAATCAAAATTACAACAGTGCTGTTGCTGAGCTATTGCTCTCATTCAGTTTGGCTTGAATTATAATCTACTTTTATGATAGCATCGAATAGGTTTACACTTTGGTCTTGAAGGATGCACCTAGGAAGTTACCCTCTGAGGCACAAGCCCGGTCAAGGTTGGCTATGGAAGACTAGCAGTCGCCTATGAGAAGGCAAAGGCCGATACAGCTTTGTATCAGTGACGTCGCAACTTACTTCTACAACTTAGTGAAGTGGAGTCACGCGAAATAAAGTGTCTTGCTGAAGAACACAACACACAGCCCCGATAT
>NC_068984.1:47185699-47186587 GCF_001194135.2 Octopus bimaculoides | reverse complement strand
ATATATATATACTAGCAGTATAACCCGACCTTGTCCGGGTGTGACTTATTATGCCATCTACGATAAGTCTTGCTAGCTGAAAATCAACTAAAAAAGAAAGCCTTACAACGAAAAAACCCTTATGATGTAAATATGTTCATAATTCAAAAGACGATGAAATTAATAGGGAAAGTCTGAAAGCTGTTTTGCGTAAAATTATTAAGCATACGTAAATTTCATCCGTGTAATTGGCTATAGAAATGCGTGTGCAAAACAACTTTTTGCGCTGCCCTGATTATACATAGCAGGGTAATCCCTTTTCACAGGAGCTAGGATGGCAATTTGTGATGAAGCAGTTGCTGGCGATCTGTCGCTAAACAGTTTTGCCAGAATTCTATCAGATTGGGCAGAAGGTGTTGATGCACCATTTTGCATTATGTTCAAAGTTGCTACTGGAATGTGGTGAATTGCTGCAGTTTGTGGCTGTCATTTTAAACCGGTTGCTGTCTTTCCCCAGCAAACTCTCTTCTTTGGAGTCATAATCTATGTATATATCAAACAGAACAACAAAAGTTATAATAGATGGCAGGGTCGGTACTTTTCACATATCTGTAATTTTTCAGATTCACACCCGCACGATTACCCAACCCTAATCCTAAACCTAATCCTAACACTAACCCTAACACTAAACCCTAACCCTAAACCTAACCCTGACCCAAAAAACGTAACCGTAACATTAATTCTAAATCCTAACCCTGACCCTAAAACCCTAACCCTAACACCCTAGTGAAAATCGTGGTAAATTTACAAAACATTGACGAACATGTATGCTTTTGAGAGAGCGAGAGAGGAAGAGGTAGAGAGGGGGAGAGAAAGGAATAGGGGTAGTTAAAAGTTTTCTTATGACTG
>NC_068984.1:47181514-47184422 GCF_001194135.2 Octopus bimaculoides | reverse complement strand
GCACGCGCGCGCATACACACGTGTGTCTTTGTAAATATGTTTGTATACATTTATGTATGTGTGTGTTTGTAAGAGACAGAGTGTGAGTGAGTCAAGGGGTGTGTGTGTGCGTGTGTATGTGTGTGAGACAGAGTGAGAGAGCTGTGTGTATGTAGTGTTTACTCTCTCTCTCTCTCTCTATCATACACACGAACACACACACTCACACACAAAATAGAGAGTGTTGCTATTTTTGGCGTTGTTACGTCAATACCGGAAGTTGACATTGAGGAACCTTTTTAAAGAAGTGAATCTTAAATATAAAGCAATATTATTTATTTTTAATTAATAAAATCAAATGAAGAGCATAAGATTTATCCGAGGTCAAATTATTCACGCATCACAAGTATGGAAGCATTTGGTGAAGTTGATTTCACGTGAAAAGCGATTACACACACATCTCTGTTTTGATATAGTATAGATAAATAGATTGTTTAATCTTATTGTTTTTGATAAATAGCTAATAATATTTATTTGTATATAGTGTTGTCATAGTTTGATTAAATTGATTATAAATATGTATTTCTTTAGAATATTAGGTAATCATAGTTGAATACACACACACACACACACACACACACACACACACACACACACACACACACATATATATACATATACATATACATATATATTTATGCCAGGATTCTTTCTCTTTCTGTCTACGAAATTCACTCACAAGGCTTTGGTCAGCCTGGGGTCAGAGTAGATGACACTCGCTCAAGGTGACACGCAGTGGGTTGAACTCGGAACCATGTGGTTGGGAAGCAAAATTATGGCCATAGAGTCACGTATGCGCCTATATGGAACAGGTCTATCTCGTTGGGTATATAGATGCCGGCTAGATACCTGTATTGGGTTAGAAGACGTCACTAACGGTATAGAATAGACAAGCACCGGATCCTTACTCTGTCAAAACATTCTCCTTCAAAAACACTATCTATACTCTTTTACAAACAGTATAAAATGCTTCGAACATGTTGAATCTTTTATCAAAATCTGTCTTAAATGGCGTTAAACGAATTTCTATTAGAACTTCTACATTCTCGAGTAAATAAGATATATTCAATGATCATGCCCCAGACAATCATCAATACCTTGCTGCCAGTAGTGTCTCGGATAATAAATGCATCTCCAAAGTTAGGCTAAGATTTATAAGAAAACAATTAACTGCACAGAAAAGGTCGACTGTAGGGAAAACTTATACTCAAATTGATAGTAACAGCATAATTCTTTTCTACTCAAGACACATGGGCCGAAATTTTGGGGGAGAGCGCTAGTCAATTAGATCCACTCCAGTACGTAACTGGTACTTAATTTATTGACTCCGGAAGGATAAAAGGTAAAGTCGACCTCAGCGGAATCTGAACTCAGAACGTAGACAGAGGAAATACCGCTAAGCATTTCGCCTGGCGTGCTAACGTTTCTGCCAGCTCGCCGCCTTATAATAACAGCGTAATTTCAAAAGAAAATGTTTAGAATTCGCAGTCATATTGGACTTCTTGTAGAATTAACTACTATCCCTCCTAAACGCATTTTAATGTTGACTACTTCAATTTCTACCCTTACCTATTTTTAAGGTTCACGACACAGTTAAGAACAAAATACACATACGGACACACATGCAAACACACATACACCCACACATACACAAATACGCACATGTAAACAAATTCAGGAGTGTATTCTGTGAGCGAGTGTTTGTGCGGCGTTCTGTTGGATTAACTAAAAATAAAAAGATTAAGAAATGTCCCTCAAAATGATATGAAAAACATAACAGAAAACAATAAAACAGTACAATGCAATAAATATTCTCATTACTTAATCGGAATATGGAAGTTGAAGCCTAGGTCGACTGGCTTTTAGACACAGTTGGTGTCCAGCTAGAAGTTTTAAATATTGATACCGAAATGAATAAGAAAAATTATAATAGATATGACCGGAGTACCTATAAAGCATTTAAGGATTGTGTAAAGATAGAAGAGATATATTGTGATCCAATGATTCTGCGTAAGTGGTACGCAGATTGTTAGTTCAAGAAAGCAGAGGTTAAATATGTTTTGAATGCGTTGCTGATGAAAAAAAAAAAAAATGAAATGAAAAATTAACCGGATCAAATAACAACTAACCGGGTAAAATGCTTAACAAATAACCGGATAAAATATTCATCGATTATCCAGATAGTGACTTTATACAATCTAAACGCTTTGTGTGCATAGCAGAAAATCTAATCAAGACATATGAGCCGTGATCTATTGTAATGTGGCCAGCATGTTAGCTTTGTCGAGCACCGGCGATGATTTAATTTTGTTGCGGAATTATTATGGATTTATACACACGCCATTCATAACACGTGGTAGAGGATCATAACAATACTAATAGCCAGTCTTCTTAGAATATATATATATAATGTGAAACGAAATTAGTATTAGAGTCTGAATGAAATCAAAATTGATATGGTGCAGGGGTTGACCTATTGCTCTCATTAACATAGGGCTCCACAGCAATAAATTCACTATTTAGAACACAATGGCATATGTATTTACATACATATATTGAATAAGCAGAAACACAGAGATACATACACACACTCAAACACGGACTCACACACACGTAGATATGTATGTATGCATAACTATCTATGCATATATAGGAGTAGGTGTTAGTGTGTGCGGTAAGAAGTTTTTTTCACAACAACGTAGTCTTAGGTTCAGTCTCACCGTGCGATACTTTGGATAAGTGTTTCTATTAAAGTCCTGAGCGACTATTACTTTGTGAATAAATTGTTAGATGGAAACCAAAAGAAACCCACCGTGTTTGTATGCATACATACACACACACACACACACACGCATATATATACATATAC
>NC_068984.1:47178283-47181024 GCF_001194135.2 Octopus bimaculoides | reverse complement strand
CTGGGGTCGATTTATTCGACTAAATCTCTAAAGGCTGAGTGGTAGCATGGCTGCGGTACAATGATTGAAAATGGTAAGAGATAAAAACAAAAGATATATATATATATATATATATATATATATATATGTGTGTGTGTGTGTGTGTGTGTGTGTGTGTGTGTGTACGTACTCATACATATATTTTTGTACATATATGTATACACACGTACTCATTCTTATATTTATATACATATTTATATGTCATATCTTCATGTATGTCATAGAGACACACGCATAATCGTGTATATAACATACACAGACACACGCATAAACGTGTACATATTATACACAGGTATAGACGTAAACTTGCATGCATGCGTTGACATATACCTACATATATATATATATATACTATATATATTAGTTTGTGCGTGAAATACAAAATATGTATATGCAAAACGAGAGAAAGGAAAAGGGGAAAGATTGATACTTTCAGATGATGAAAGTTTAAGTATAAATATATAAACATTGATGTTAATTGGTCCAACTTAAACAGACCACAAACGACAGTGAAAATTAAAGAGGAGGTGAAAAGTCAGACAGTTGTTTCTGGAAGCTCGACGATCCATAATAAGTTTGTCTATGAACTTCTCTGCTTTAAGACCTGAAATGTATGATCGTCTCTTCTCTGATGACGGAGAATCGTCTCATCCAATGTTAATTGCATCCATATGGCTGCGTACTGTGACGAAGTAAATCTACCAACGTCGCCGAGACCTTAGAAACAACTGCTTATTACTAAACAAAATCCTCAACAGCAAAAACAGCAAAAAAAAAAAAAACAGCAAAAAAAAAAGAGGCACCGACTGCGACATAAGCTTAAATTTGACAGATGGATTTGTGATCCGATTTTGATAAGTACAGCCCTTTAAAATAGAAAGACAATAACTTCACCTGTGCATTTGAAAACAAAAATGTATGCAAATGTATGCTCAAGATACGGAAAGAAATATCATACAAGGGATAAACCAGAATATCCTGCAGACAACGCATGAATTTGCATAGATCACAAGTTAAATTAAGGGAAATGAGACAGAGTGGATTAAGGGAACATATACACATATCTGCAGGTAAGAAGCAGGCACATTTTACAATCTACCTCAAATACTAGTTTAGTGACTGAACTACCACACATCCACAATTAAATAAGTTTTATAACCTGATATCTATCACTTATAAATAACGATAAAAAAGGGAGACAACTACTAAAACTACTGGGGATGCTGCTGCTAATATATCTGATAGTATTGCTGCAACTGCTGCAAAGTTAACTACCACCACTGATACGCGAACTCTTGCTGCAGCTGCCGCTACTGCTATTACTAGGCAAACTGACATTGCCACTACCACGACTCCAACGGCCACAAGAATTGATGCTGCTGGTACCACTAATGACAACGACAATCACCACTGGTTAAAGAGTCGCTGCTTCTGCTAGTGTGATACAGCAACTATCAGAAGAATATCAGCTACCAACAACATCTGAGTTTTGTTAGTAATTATATGAAATTCCAGAACTGATATAAAATATTAACTTAATTAAGTATATTTCAATTTATTTTTCCTTCCCTTACAGTATGACTAAATCGTGTTTTCAAACGCTAGAAACTAGTATCAGATTGTAATAAGAATGCAAGTATCTTTTGTCGTTGATTTATGATCAAGTTCTGAAAATATTTCCTTATATATATATATATATATATATATATATATGCATACGTACATATCCATACACACACACACTCACTCACACGCAGGCATGGCACACTCATATACTTCTGCCGCAAGCACTAATATTAATAACAACACGAACACTAAAATCAATTGAGCAATCAATTGAGTTATTGCTTCCTAGATACTTTCAAGAGGAAACTTTTACAGATACCGAGGAAAAAAAATATATGGGAATAGCTTCAGCTTAACACCGGATAACTTATTTAAACATATGCAGTAAATGGTGACAGAGAAGAAAATGAAATAAACAGTACAAAATAAATAAAAACGCAAAAGTTAACTGAATGTAAAATGCCTACAACAAAAGCAATTGTAACAGCGAAGAAAACGTATGACCATGACAAATGCAATAACTTTTACCGGCGTTAAGATCAATTAACAATATAAAAGACAACATTAAAAATACACACAAAACTGAAAACATTCCCTTAATATGTATGACAGAATCTTACAGATTAATAAAAAAAAAAGAAGAAATAAGAGAAGAAATGGAAAATGCATATATAAATAAATACAAATTTGTCGATATATACAGCACAGTAAAAGATCGCTGAGCATAAAGTGACTTAGAAATTTCGAAAGATAGCGAGGGAGTAAGAAACACAGAAAACTAACGATATGACCAAATTTGTGAAAGACATACTATATCGAGAAACGTTATCTGAGGCGAACTTCAACGAAATAGATACTGGTTTAGAATATTAAACACAAAGGTAAAATAACTTAATAATTTACTCTCAACTGAAATTGCAATAACATATCATATTTCACATAGTAGCGTTTGTTTTAATGAACTACCTTGGTTTATAAAATAATTGTTGTTTGCGTTGCTCTCATGCAACCACTTATCTGTCCCGCTCGCTTAATATATGCCTTTCTATATGTTTCTTTGTGGGTATCATTGTGTGCACATACCCATTATCTCTCTCTATCTCTCTCTCTCTCTCTCTCTCTCTCTCTCTCTCTCT
>NC_068984.1:47175423-47178012 GCF_001194135.2 Octopus bimaculoides | reverse complement strand
AATCACAGCTGTGGGATTTGAAGAGAAGAGGACGATAACTTCGAATATGGAATGAAATAGTTATCCTACAATAGAGAAGTGATCAGAAGTATCAGGATGAGGAAAGAAAGCTGACCTACGGTGGAGGTTAATGATATATATATATATACATACATACATACATACATACATACATACATACATACATACATACATATGAGGGGTATTGTTGTCTAGAAGACCCAAAGAGTGTCCGGTAACGCTAAGTAAGTGCCATGGACAGACCGTAGTTAGACTCTACGTTCGATAATGATACGAGTGAGGATTCCATTGTGGTATTACATTACCATGCATAACATGCGTTTTCTCCAATCCTTAAATTCTTAAATATACTCAAATACCCAAAATTTCAAGGAGTTGTATGCGCGCGTGTGTGTGTGTGTGCATATTTTCCTGAGTGTGCGTGCACGCGCATGTATGTATAGAGAGGGTTATGATTCGAGGTATGTCTTTCTAAATCCTTGAGGAGTCGCAGTTACTTTTCAAGATAACAAGTTCTAGTCGCTCAATGGGTCGATATAATAGACTTACACCTTCTCTGAACTTAGCGGCCTTATGCCAAGATTTTAAACCATTAATAATAATCCATTCTACTATAGGCACAAGACCTGAAACTTGAGGGAGGATATAATCGACTACATCGACGCCAGTGCGCCACTGGTACTTATTTTATCGATCCTGAGGGGATGAAAGGCAAAGTCACCCTCGGCGGGATTTGAACTAAACGTAAGGCCGGGTGAAATGCTGCAAATCATTTCCCCCCGGCAAACTAACGGTTCTGCTAGTTTACCGCCTTGAATAAGAATGATAATGATATTTATAATCATTATACGTTTCCTCCAGGGTTATGGAACACGTATAACATGAAATTATTTTTTTTTTGTTTGAATATATACATGTATAAGGTCTCCCTCTGTCTCTTTATATATGTGTGCGTTTGCGTTTGAATGTGTGTATGCATGTATGTATGTATGTTTGTGTATAAATGAAATTGGACTATTAGTTGTGAAAATATTCCATTGTGATTTAATTAATAAGATAATATAATATTACAAGCAGTACTGAAATTTCGTGTTTTGGTTTGTAAATATATTCTGTGATGTTTGCAACAATAGAGACGACAGCGTATACAATTTTGACTAAAATATATGATTTCCTTTCATAGTTTCAAATTTTGGTGTAAAAGGGTATGCATGACGTCCTAAATACTGGCTGTATATCGATCAATTTATGTTTCCCTTCGCAAATATATACATGTGTGTGTGTGTGTGTGTGTGTGTGTGTGTGTGTGTGTATAGTTATAGGCAAGGGATTATCAATCCGGGCAAAATACTTCATAAGCTCTCTGTTTGCACACCAGGCTAACAATATTATTTCGATTAGTAAAGAATTCCACGTATTTTTATGGCAGTATCCGAGGTTATAATTCATGTATTTGTGCTCAAGTTAAACTGATTTTTACACAGAGTTATATATACAAGGTATGAATAATGGTCATTACATATTTTTCCTTTATTGGAGTAAATTTGGCTTACAGCTGTTTCCAGTAGTCATTCTAGGTTCGTTACTGATAGGACGTTTCTCAGTTGGTCTTTGTTCAGTTGAACCACCTAAAGATAATTAATGCTATTTTCGTTCATGCCGTTTCTATAGACAGAAATGAATTTGACGAAAATAGTATTATTTTTTTTAGGTCGTTCAAATTTACTCAACTGAACAAAAGACTAACTCAGAAACCTCCTATCAGTAACAAACTTATAATGATTACTGGAAACAACTGTAAGCCAAATTTACTTCAATAAAGGAAAAATATGTAAACACCAATATTTATAACTTGTATATATAGGGAGAGAGAGTGAAAGATTGAGAGATGGAAGAGAGATAGTAAGAGAGAGGAAAATGAATTTACATTTAAAATCAAACAACAATATTGCAGCCAACAGTAATGAGTATGAAATGCCATCCATTAAGCAGTCATAACCTTGGTCTGCAAGGTGATTGGTTCGTTAGACAGAGTAAGATGGTCGGTCGCTTTTCAGTGGATAAATACGTTAGAAGTGGTGGGGAAGATTAGATAGAGAACATTGCAGGCTGCTCTTGCAATTGCTTGATTGATATATTTGTTTCTCTGTTTTACATCATTGATAAAAGATTACAGAATGAGACGGAACGAGAGAGGAATTACAAAACTCATTGGATAGATTTCCATGCTTGATAGATGCATAGACGTGTACGTAATGCATTTATTCAAAATATATGTATATTTGTATGTGAATGTGAGTTAGAAATGATGAAGTGTGCTTTGTCTTCATGTAAAGAGATATGATATAGTACAGATGGGTTGTGTGGCGTGGCGGTGTATATCATTATAAATCTTTAATATGTGATCATGTTAGCAGCCGTCTGATTTTATGTCCAAATGTATAAATCAAATACGCCTTTAAACAATAGATACACATAGGCGGCTAAATACATTTACAATGTTCTCCATATATATATATATGTTCTCCATATATATATATATATATATATATATGTGTGTGTGTGTGT
>NC_068984.1:47174882-47175413 GCF_001194135.2 Octopus bimaculoides | reverse complement strand
GTGTGTGTGTGTGTGTGTGTGTGTGTGTGTGTGTGTGTGTGTGTCTGTGTGTGTGTCTCTGTTTCTGTACGTGTGTATGTGTCTATGTATACACACACACATAGAGATAGATACTGACACATTCACTGACAATCCATCGCCTACGACGCGGAAAGTTCCAGATGAACCGATCAACCGAACAGCATGTGCATGAAATTTAATGTGCAAGATGCTGAGAACTCCACAAACAGGCGTACCCTAAACTTAGTTCTCAGCAAGATTCAATCTGACACAGAATGTGACAAGGCTGGCCTTTTCATTACACGTACAACTCATTTTTGCCAGCATAGTGGACTGGAGCAATAAAGTATCTTGCTCAAGGACACAACGAGCTACTTGAAATCGAACTCACAATCTAAGGATCGTAAGCCGAATAAGTTGATTAGTAGTCTACACGCCTACATACACATTAAGTATATATTTATATAGTATAGGAATATACAAATACATACATATATGTATGTATATATGTATATATATATATATATATAT
>NC_068984.1:47172646-47174291 GCF_001194135.2 Octopus bimaculoides | reverse complement strand
GTGTGTGTGTGTGTGTGTGTGTGTGTGTGTGTGTGTGTGCGTGCGCGCGTGTGTGTGTGTGTGTGTGTGTGTATGTGTCTATATATATATATATATTCAAAAGTCTTAGTTTTGGCGCGCTAAATCCGGAAATATCTCTGCAGAAAATTAGTTCTGCATTGAATTTACCAACTTTGAGAAACGTGAGAATGGTTAATTAGCATAATAGGGTAAAAAATTGGATATTAATTAACATCAATTTAATACCAGGAAACCAGCATATTGAAAGAATCGGAAGATTCAGAAAACATTTTTTCTGAAATCTCGAAAGGATTATAGTATATGCGTATATAAAAGAGACCACTAAATGGACTGCTAATGTGCTAGAAGAAGATCACTTAAAAATTCTCAAAGAAAATTCAGCGAAGGTAGTCTCGCCCGCTTCTTTTTGCTTCATCTGTCTATGTCTGCACACTTGGATGTGTGTGTACGTGTGGGCGCTGGGTTCTGCGTGGTAAATGACATCTGAACCCTGTGGTGCCATTATCTACCTTACTCTCTCTTATATCGTGGCAGACAAAAATATTTTACTACAATAGAACCACAGTTGGTGTCTGCATTTACTTTTCTGGATGGTAGATGAAAAGATATTCCCCAAGAGAGCTAAAAACCTTTGAAGAACTATTATAGAGTATCATTTGAGACATAAATTCTAAACATGGCTATAAGTTATTATATTGTTCTTTTTGTTTTTCCTACTGTTTTTCCAATTTATCCCTTCTTCCAGACGAGTTAATGTAAACCAGGGTTTGTTCTGTTGTAATTTGCTTGTAATATTGTAAGTGTGACCAAATAAAAAAAAACAAAAACAAAAAAAGAAAACGCCCGTTTCGATATAAATTATTATAAATTATTGGTATTCATATAACTGCAGCATTCGTATTGATATTAATATATCTACTAGAAATTATTGATATTGATATATCTACTGCAAATAACATCTACTTTTGATTCTGAGGTGTCGAATTTCGATTTGAGGCAAAGACACATCAAGATTCAATAGTTTCAAATATTATCTCAATATTTTTTGTTCTTTTATTCTTTTACTTGTTTCAGACATGTGACTGCAGCCACGCTCACGAGATAGATTTCCAATGTAACAATTGTAAATTAATGTAATAGTAGGACTTGCTTACTCCATTCTCCTTCGTATAGTTATATATATATGTATATATATATGTGTGTGTGTGTGTGTGTGTGTGTGTGTCGTTCTTCCTCTTTACTACTACGTATCTCGCTTTACCCCTCTCGTTCTTCCTCCGTTACTACTACGTATCTCTTTTTTCCCCCTCGTATTTCCTCTCTTTCTCTTTTCCTCTCGTTGCTCACCTATTCTTCTAATTCCTCCCTTTGTTTCTCCCTCTACCACTCTCTCTCTTCCCTTTACACCAGCATGGTCACATGCTTCCCGTCAATAATCCTTTCCTTCCTTGGCTTTCGCCGAGCAACGCATGCGCCACTGTGTCCCTTTCAAGTTCGTGCTTCATCGCGTTCATACACACATAATTTTTCTCGTCTGGCCGTTAAGTCTTTTCTGTTTGTTTTCCTGTCTTGTTTTTTGTCCGCCACTACATTCCTCCATGGCTAGATTTAATTTGCGTATACA
>NC_068984.1:47169862-47172426 GCF_001194135.2 Octopus bimaculoides | reverse complement strand
ATATATATATATATATATATATATATATATATAACATGTAAAGTCGATCACCATATCAAAGTGGCTGTTCCATGTTACTACTAGTTTAACCACAGGCAGATTCTCCACCAGCCGGTTATCGGTACGACGCTGCACTCTTTATATACAATACATATTGCTAGCAAGGGGAGCGAAACTTTACCATCCTCTAGCAGGCGACAGGATCGCGAGACTGACTCAGTTTCGAGCAGGTTAACCCATCCTCAGTTGCGAGTACCTGGTCACCAGAGTGATACCCAGCGTCTGCTCTAGCCAGCAATATATTGTATACAAAGCGACCGTCGGTGACTGATTTGCAACAAGCAAAGTAGCTTGTTGTAAAATCTCAAGAAGAAATAATAACAAGGAAATAATAACAAATAATAACAAGGAAATAATAACAAATAATAACAAGTAAAGTCAATCACCACATCAAAGTACTATGCAAGTACATCTCGTAATATATATATATATATAAAGATACACATACAGAGTACTGAAGATATCCTGGTTTTAGGATGTCACGAAAGGCCTGGTTGAAGGATCACTCCAATAAGTGTGTGATTCTGAGAGGGAAATATGTTGCATGAAATCATTATTAACTAATTCTCTTGTATTTGCGTTTATTGAAGGCCAGGAATTTTCATCGCCCCTCGTATACGTATGTATGCATGTATGTATGTATGTATGTATGTATGTATTATGTATGTATGTACGTATGTATGTATATATGCATGTATGTCTCTTAAATTTTTTAATTGTAAATCTTCCTCTGAGAAGGGAGCCAGTTTCCAACAAAGATACAAGCCCCCATCTTTAGGATCTAGTTAACACAGACAAATTCACATTTGGAACTTGAGAAACGTCTTGCATATTTTTACTGTTGCACTCACAGATTGGACTTGTACGAATTAGCATGTCAGTTTCTCTTTCTGAGAATCCTAGTTGATCCAGATTCTTCTGTAAGTACTTACCAACAAAACATAGTGCTGCAATTATTATTGGTATAAATATAGATTGATAGTCTGGATATAGAAACTGGAGGTTTCGAAGAAGTTGTCCATAGATATCCTCTTTTTCTTTGATTTTCATACAGATAATTATACCTGCTGGGCAGCTAACCTCTATGATGGTACATACTTTTGCCCCTCTGCACCAGGCAACAATATCCGGCCTGTTATGCTTACATTTCCAAAAGTATTCCTTGAGTTGGTGTTTATGAATGTATTCCATTACAGAGGGATTTTTCTAAGTTTATTTCAAGACAGTCTTTCCTGCAGATAGCATTGTAAATTGTTTTAGCAACAACATCGTGCCGCATAGGGAGATAGTAAGTTCTGTACGCGACATTTTAGGACAGCTGCTAATCGCATACGTAATGTGTTCCATAAATCATGACATAGCCTGCACATGCGGTTGGACCATGGGATTGCAAGAGCGTCACTGTCTCTCTTGTTCACAAGGTACTGTGTGGCAATCTCTTGTTCCTGGATTGCAAACACATAGCCTTCAAAGTGTGATGTGATATAGTTGTCCAAGAGAGACTGCGCTTTGTGTCAATTCTACAGTCTTCTTCAAGCTTCCGAGCAGCATACACATGCATGGTCTGTTTTTGTATGGTGAGTACTTTCCATCCAGGTTTTTTTCTGCGGTAACAGAGCCCAGCTGTTTTGAGGCTTTATAGCTCATTAGGAAGAATGTGTTTCTTGAGGAGTTCACTGTCAACTCGTATAATGTTGCTCACTTCACTTTTCAGCACTGCATTAATGTATTTTGTTTTGCTGCTGTTGTTTAGCAGGTGCTGCCTGAGTGATACCATACAGTATTCAAAAGCTATCTGCACTGATACCATACAGTATTCGAAAGCTATCGAAAGCTATCTGCACTGATACCATACAATATTCGAAAGCTATCTGCACTGATATCATACAATATTCGAAAGCTATCTGCACTTCTTAGGTAGAGCCTGTAAACATCACTGTTTCTGTGGAAGTTCCCAGTTGTTGTCAGGATTTTGCGGGTTTTGATATTTATGGAGTGAATTTCCTCTAAATACCAATCAAGTATCCCAAATGTTGGGAGCAGCACTGGTACTGTAAATGTATTGTGGGATATTAATTTGTTATGCATGTTTTTTCAGTTCAGATATATGCATTTTAGGTTTTATTTGGTCAGGTTCCACGGTTGGTTTCAAGGTTGTAAAAAGTTCGGCTTTCGTTGGTGCCTTTTGCACAAGCATGCACTCCTTAAATTTTAAAGAAATCTTGCAAGTATTTTCTTGTTGTTGATGCAACCTTTTGTACGTGTAATAATTTGTATAAAAGTATGGGTAACATATTTGTTTAGCCAATGGAAGTGGTGTCATAATTAAAAAAAAATGTTCTCATTTAGTCACTGTATATCTTCTTTTACATGCAGATTATCAAGAAACCAACTAAGGACAGAACAACTTGTTTCGTTGTTGTGCTTTTGGTCGATATTTTATTTCAAGTTTTTTTTCCGTTATAGTTTTGATTCAACGGCCTCAGTACATTCATCTTTGTCTA
>NC_068984.1:47167485-47169598 GCF_001194135.2 Octopus bimaculoides | reverse complement strand
TATATATATATGTATGTATTCATACATATATACCTAGTTGCATAGATACATATGTACAGTTACGCGCGCGCGCACACGCACGCACATACACACACATACATATAGAAAAGCACATACAGAGAAATACACACACACATAGAATTGATTAATATCGTCCTTTTTACTCAACAGAATTTTTAATACAAAATCCAAAGATTCACTTGCCGGTTCTCTGCCTCTGGTATAATCTATTATGCTCAGCTACTAACATGATTGGTATCTGCTGCATCAGATAAGCTGTAGAGAAAGTCAATGGGAAACCATAAAGATTGCAGTTAAGGAATCTGAAAGCAGAGTGATGAAGTGAAATAAATGTACACCACCACATTCAAATGATAATTCATTCAACAAAAGCCAATACATAGTCGCTCGATTTTCTCGAAATAGCAAACGCATAGCAGGGGAACTTCCCATAATTCACCTTATGTCATTAGAAAAATGATATACAAGATTTAATTTGGAATCGTAGCAATATATGTATAACGTATCCAAAGCCCAAGAACTAATCATGATGATAATTGCTAGAATGCGTTATTATAGATGATCGGAATCTAGGTACTGAAGGCACATTTTCATGGGTATTCAAAGTTCTAAATCAGCCATATATTACACGCCTATCACAGTGCAAAAAAGAGACGCACTCATTAAAATATAGCTCTATATATGATATGCTCGATAAATGAATGAGATTGTTATAGCTGATTGCGTTCATTTATAGATCTATTAGGAACAATAGATTAGGCTAAAAAAAAAGAAAAACACAACGATAGCAACAACAGCGGAGACTTGTAGACTATTTTCCTAAAGAAATATTTTAAAGTTTGTTTTGGAAGGTTCTTGATGTGAAATTGCTTGTTGAAACAGATGATGCTCCATTTGGGAGAAACAGATTTGCCATAAAAAAACAGAGATTATCAGTCAAGTGATACACACACACAGATACAAACACTAACACAAAACATATTTACAAGGAAAAGTTTGCATAGTTGCTTGTAAACTACTCTTGGCGTAACTGGGATACATTTCCATGGCAACAGAGATAGAACACAAGCCATGGCAACAATTAAAGTTTTGTACATAAACATAAAAGAATTATTAGTCCGTTGTGAAGATTTAACATTTGATGTTTCAGATACTTCTACTTCGAAGACAAAAAGCAATATATGAATGCCAATAGCAGGCCGTTAAGGTCAAAGAGAAAAGAGAAGGAAGAGTCTGACTAACCAGAATATATAGAAAAATATGGAGATATCTTAAATAAATCTGACCAAGATTGAAAAGGCTGAACCAGTACAAGAACAACAAGTGTTCGTGTTTAGCAGCAAGTATCCTGCAACTTCAGTCTTGTTAATTCTTTCGTTAATGATTCAAGACACCACAAATCGAACAGACATTCCATCATTGATTCTAGATGACCTCGCATATAAGCATGCATACATATACATACATACATACATACATACATACATACATGAGTACATGAATACATACATACATACATAGTACGTACATACATACATACATACACACACACACATACATGCATACATACATACATACATACATTCATTCATACATACATACATACTGCCATAGCTGTTGTTGTTGGCACTCCGTCGCTTAGGACGTCGAGTGTACCAGTTGATCAGATCAATGGAACAGCCTGCTCGTGAAATTAACATGCAAGTGACTGACACATGTACCCTTGACGTAGTTCTCGGGGATATTCAGCGTGACACAGTGTGACAAGGGTGACCTTTTGAACTACAGGTACAACAGAAACAGGAAGGAAGAGTGAGAGAAAGTTGTGGTGAAAGAGTACAGCAGGGTTCGTCACAATCCCCTGTCGGAGCCTCGTGGAGCTTTAGGTGTTTTCGCTCAATAAACACTCACAACGCCCGGTCTGGGAATCGAAACCGCGATCCTATGACCGCGAGTCCGCTGCCCTAACCACTGGACCATTGCGCCTCCACGATAAAATATGTACTAGACTTACAAAGAATAAGTCCTGGAGTCGATTTGTTCGACTAAAGGCGGTGCTTTAGCATGGCCGCAGTCAAATGACTGAAACAAT
>NC_068984.1:47166149-47166893 GCF_001194135.2 Octopus bimaculoides | reverse complement strand
TACAGGCACAACAGAAACAGGAAGTAAGAGTGAGAGAAAGGTGTGGTGAAAGAGTACAGCAGGGTTCGCCACCATTCCATGCCGGATCCTCGTGGAGCTTTAGGTGTTTTCGCTCAATAAACACTCACAACGCCCGGTCTGGGAATCGAAACCGCGATCCTATGACCGCGAGTCCGCTGCCCTAACCACTGGACCATTGCGCCTCCACGATAAAATATGTACTAGACTTACAAAGAATAAGTCCTGGGGTCGATTTGTTCGACTAAAGGCGGTGCTTTAGCATGGCCGCAGTCAAATGACTGAAACAATTAAAAGAGTAAAGGGTAAAGTGTATACAAATCTGCACATTTACACGCATACATACAAAAGTGCTCCTTGGATATTTTTGAAATTCCAAGGAAGGTGCCTTGAATATTGGTTAGAAACCCGGTCTTTCTCTACAGAGAAGAAATCTTGAAATAAAAGTGAATGACATTCATGTATGCATTAATGTATACATACATACATCCATACATACATACTTGCATATACACACACAAACATCATAAATTACAATAAAAGACCTTCCAATCTGGTTAACGTGGATAATTTGATAAAATATAAGATGACTAACACCTCGATAACGAAATATACTTGTTAGACGAATCCAAGAAAGTTAAGCTTGAGATCAATTACCTTCAATGGATAGGAAATGCAGAGAGAGAGAGAGAGAGAGAGAGAGAGAGAGAGAGAGAGAGAGAGAGA
>NC_068984.1:47164529-47165198 GCF_001194135.2 Octopus bimaculoides | reverse complement strand
ACACACACACACACAGATATATACGCACAAATACACGCCATATTTAAACAAAAATACCGAAGCACATATAAGTAAATAAATTAAATCCCATTCGCAAAACTTACAACAAAAGGTTACCACTGACTTAAAGAAGCATAAAATACATATACAAATAAAAAAAACATCGCTCTTTCATTATTGTTCAAACAGGTACACAAACTATATATATTCAGACCTCACTATATTAACAAATTCTCAGTCACATGGGAGTAAAATATTTGCATTTTGTGTTCTCATTTAAACACTCTGAATAGAAAGTTGCAACATATAAAATCTGGCATATGATATGTTAAAAATAGGTCTCTGCAAATCTGTGGTTTCGTCATTTGATAGGATAGTACGGCACCGTATCGTCTAACTTAGCTCTCTGCTTATCAATTCCACCCCTCAACCCCAACAATAACACTTCCACACGCTAAACCACTCTCGCAGCCGTACCCGCTTAATCCAATCGTCAAAGTCTTTACCCATTTCATCAAACAGCTTAAGTACCAACTAATTCATTTTCTCTCCCATACATATGCATTCGACTCCCACTCTACACCTCCTCATCACAACTCCCTCTTCAGTTACCACCACTTCTAATACTGCTGTTTCTTTCTCAGTGCCTCAATCTCTACTCTTCTACCC
>NC_068984.1:47163813-47164519 GCF_001194135.2 Octopus bimaculoides | reverse complement strand
TATACATACCCACACTGGCACACACATACACACACACATACAACAGAACTATTGAAGAATGATTTAGAAAGGCAAAGAAATATTTGCTGTAGGGAATCTGGTTTCTTTCCGTTTATGAAATTATATTTTTGGAAACATACCTTAAGGGAAAACTTAGAATTTACTTATAGTTCTGGGAAACTGACAAGTCTTAAAAAGCTTCGTTCCTGCAAGAAATAGTTCACGGATTCGACTCCTGGTCTCTAAGTTCAGACCATTCTATCATCAATAAAATATGAAGTGTCTAAAATAGAAAAATTCAGATGCTTATATAGACAGTTATATTAATTTATTTATGTAGCACGTATTCTCCACAAAGAAAATTACCTTTCGTAGACAGACTGATACTCAAATATAAACACATGAACAAAAACAAGTGTATTTTCACGATATGAACGGAAATATGTTTAATGCCCTTTGGCCAGAGACAAAAAAGACTGAAAAGCAATGCACACACACACACACACACACACACACACACACACAGATATATACGCACAAATACACGCCATATTTAAACAAAAATACCGAAGCACATATAAGTAAATAAATTAAATCCCATTCGCAAAACTTACAACAAAAGGTTACCACTGACTTAAAGAAGCATAAAATACATATACAAATAAAAAAAACATCGCTCTTTCATTATTGTTCAAACAGGTACACA
>NC_068984.1:47162188-47163065 GCF_001194135.2 Octopus bimaculoides | reverse complement strand
ATATATATATATATATATATAGCTTATTCACTGCTAAATAAATGTCATTTAGAGTTGGTTCCATTGCCATCTTTCTATAACTGGAAGGTGTTCGATTTTTTCTATCGTCCCCATGTCTGCGGATTGTAGTCTATTCAAAAATGCAGAAAAATGTTCTACCCAGGGCTTATGAATAGAAGCGGTGCCAGTCAGAAGCAAACGTCCACTTGCTGTTCTCACTGGTGCTTTTGAAGAAGATATTGGGCTATATACCTCTTTAACATAACAGTACAAACCCTTGGCATCGTTTCTATCAGCTGCTTCTTGTGCCCCTTTTGCTCTATCATTCCTTAATTTTCCTTAGAGCAATCTGCACTTTCCCTTTCAGCTCTCTGTATGGTTCGTATTAGTTGAGGTTCAAGGACTAAGAAAGAAGTGTATTGCCTAAGTTTTGTTTTTCTAATAGTAGATCATGAATTTCTCCTGATCTATTTGAGAACCAGTCACTGGACTTACATGATTTAAATCTCAGACGAACTTGCAGCCTGAAATACTTTTGCTTTGAAATCTCCCCATAGATTGTTTGGGTCAAGATTGATATTTTCTATAGCGTCGTGGAATCTTTGCAAGTTGATTGATAATTTAAAGTTTGCAATATTAAACTGTTTGGGTACATTGGAACCAGTCTGTCGATTTTTAGGCATTATCGAAAAAATTATTTTTTCACACACTGGGCGACATGTGATTTGCAAATATAAATAAGAATTAAATATATATAATATATATAAATATTGGTCATTGACATGCGTTTTAAATTTTTAAATATATGAATAAAGTAAGATTTAAATATAAATAATATGTATATAAAAGTAAACATATACACATATATACGTATAAG
>NC_068984.1:47158757-47162178 GCF_001194135.2 Octopus bimaculoides | reverse complement strand
ATACTTATTTACTTTATACGTTAACATTCTTATTTCTTGCTTTGTGTTTAGCTTTTCACTTCGTGAAATTTATTTCGCGGAACTTTGATTTATGTCCACAAATTATAAATAAATTATTAAGTTTTAAATTTATCTTTCCAACAAACATGTTTACAAATAATCACGTGTTTATTCCCTCTTCATATGTAGCATTTTACTTTAACTATGGAAATAGTAAACTATTTCCCATATTTACTTATGTATTTCATTAAATTATGGATATATTTTCTTAATGTCTTTCGTTTGGGAATTTTTCTAGAATTTAAATCTAGAATTAAAAAAGAAAAAAAAAATGATTTAGCAGATTCTTAATTCAATTTATTTTCGTTCTATGTATGTGTGTGTTGAAGCGAGTGTGAGTTTTTTTCTTCTTTGAAATATCTTCATTTTACTTCCAAGCCATATTACTATTTTATACGTGAACAAAAGAAAAGGAGACGAACAAATAAATAAACAATATTCTTCAAACATTATTATCATGTTTGTACAATAACGCAAAATATATTGCTAAAACTGTGAGAGATATTTTATTTTGTTTTTAAGCTTCTTTGAAAAAAAAATTGCTTTTCATAAAATGTTTACAAATTGATGAAATTATCCGGTTTTTCTATAATCTGTTTTGTTTCTCCGCTTTACGTTTTCATATTCTTAAAACCGTATGTGAAGTTGTCAGAGTCCGGCGATATTAAGATACTAGTTGTACTAGATGAAGTCAGGTGAGGATGCTGAATCACATTCAGTAAATTAAAGATAAGTCTATACAATGAAGCGTTTATTAATTATGATGTCTTCTTCCATTAATTACGTTACGTAAAATTAAAGTTACAGAGGACATGTGGCCTTATGGATTCAAATATTGGAGCAGGGAGCAAGACTCATTAAGAAAATTACAGATTTCCTCCACGTTATTTGCTTTAAGAATTTATGAAAGTTGTGTATAATTGGAAAATGTCACCTAATTAATAAAAATTTATTGTTATATTCGTGATGACATACAGGTTGATTTGACGATAAAACAATGTTAATTTTTTTTCAAAAACTTGTCTTTGCAAGTGACCCATTACTTCGTTGCTCTGCATTTCTAAAGACTAATGGAAAATGAAAGAATCTGTTATTTGAAAAAATAAAGTTTGGAGTTGGTGACAGGACTAACATTCAGCTTAAAACTGCCGACGAAAGGGAGAGCTATCCAATAAATGATCGCATGGATAAACGGATGCTAAAAGAACAATCGACCACACACACACACACACACCACACACCACACACACACACACACACACACATACACACACACACCCAAACACACACACACACATACATACACACATACGTTTGATTTGGATTTCATGTTACTTCAAATTTCGAACGCACTAACTAAGCCTTTCTTGTGATGTTGGTAGTAATCCGAACTTCAGAAATACTTAGCTTAAGCAAAAGGTAGCTACATAACCTACAGAAATTCAACATGAACAAACAGAATGAAACATTCACATTATCCAAGTACAATAGCAGATGTGGAACGTGTCAATACATTCATACTTCTTGATACGGTAGAACAAGAAAATAGACAGATTTTCACAAATGCAGATATGAACTGCAAAAGCAGAAATTTGATCTACTGCTTTAAGTGCCTTAATTACGAGCAACTATACATTGGCGAGACAGGGAATGCATTATCATAACACTCAGTTCACAGACAACAGATCCGGAACACTAATATTCGCCAAATTCCATTGAGCGAACATATACAAACATGTGGTCAGAAACTGTTTCTAATTTTTCCTTTCCACAAACTACGTGCCACAAATGAGGTTGGAAGAAAGACAAAGTAAAAACTTTTCATTAAAATATTCAAACCTTTTCTGAACGGAAATACTGATAATAATATGATAACCAGTTAATGATGTGGATTGAAAAATATCATTAGCACATGAATAAAAGCAAATTACAGAAGACTTCCACCGAGTGAAATTAAAACGATCGAAACCAACTAAATTTGCTCACTCATAAAAACCATTACATGTAAACTGCAAGCTAATAGGTTAAAATAAAGGCGGGATCTATGCCAGCAATGTCGGTGCCCTCAGCAATTCGTGACGTTTAAGTTGCACGCTGTTTGGTCAAAAGTGTATTCGAAAAATTCAGGTTCTCAGAGCATACTAAAAAATATAAAAAGAAAGAAGTCAGTCATTTTACTACAGTTGTCAAGTACTCAACTCAGCTGTCATTCAATACATTTTGAAATCTGATGATTACTACGAACGTATAAAAGCTCTAATTTAACTTTATGAACATTACAAAATATTTTTTAATATTTAATACACCTCAATATTGTACTCTTTTAAAAATACAATAATAAAAAACGTGAAAACCAGACCTTGCTGTAACTTTATTCAACTGATATGTTATTCTAGACACATTTACACAAATTCGGGAAATATGTATGTATGTATGTATGTATGTATGTATGTAATACTTCGTTCTGAAGCCTAAGTAGATATTTCTACGCCAGGATTTCTTTCTCGCAATGCTTAAGGCCTCAGTGAAATCTCAAACATGAAGTGTAATTTTGTTGGGAAAACAAATACATTTAAATATATATTCGTTAATAAAGAGAAAACATATATGTGGAGGATGGAATTCACGGGCTCCTCCCACAATGCAAATAAGATTAATTCTAAGATGTGAATAAAGATGGGTATAGACACATGAAAAGAAAGAATGAACAAATCTATTAGTAAGAATATATGTATACGCAAACATACACACACACATACACTTACATGTATATTCAGGTAAAACATACGTAGAGACAACACACACCTATATATATAAACATATATGTGTGTGTGTGTGTGTGTGTGTGTGTGTGTGTGAGTATGTGTATATATGAATATGTGTGAGTTTGTGTGTGTATTTATGTGAGCGTGTCGCCATCGCTTGAGAAGCAATCCTGGTGTGTTTTCATGTCCCCGTGATCTGACGGTTTGTCGAGAGCTATCGATGAAATAAGTGTTTGGCTTACAAAGATTTCTTCGACTAAGAGCCTTTAAGGCGGTGCTCCAGCAAGGCCGCAGTCAAATGGCTGAAACAAGTAAAAGTGAAAGAATACAAGAATGTACGTGTGTGTGTGTGTGTGTGTGTATCTCGTTCTTCCTCTTTACTACTACGTATCTCGCTTTACCCCTCTCGTTCTTCCTCTGTTACTTCTACGTATCTCTTTTCCCCCCCTCGTACTTCCTCTCTTTCTCTTTTCCTCTCGTTGCTCACCTATTCTTCTACTTCCTCCCTTTGTTTCTCCCTCTACCACTCTCTTTCTTCCCCTTACACCGGCATGGTCACATGCTTCCCGTCAATAATCCTTTTCTTTCTTGGATAT
>NC_068984.1:47156874-47157795 GCF_001194135.2 Octopus bimaculoides | reverse complement strand
ATATATATATATATATACATTCACATACATACACACATACGTACATCTGTATACAGACCAACATATACACACATATATACATATACATGTATACGCATATACACACAAATATGCTCATACACACTAACATATTGAAATCTAACCAGGTTATTTGTATCATAATGTCAAACAGAAATGTATATGCTTATATGTGTGTGTCTGTGTCTGTGTCTGTGTGTGTTTCTGAGTGTGTCATGAGCATTGTACAGTACACCGAGAGAATGTTTCTTGGAGAATTTTTGCTATTCATCCTTGTAAACAGGGTCAAGTTTGTCGCTTATTCCCTCGCGATAGAAAAAAAACAAAACAAAAAAAAAACAAAGGAATTTACCGTGACGGATATAATTAAATGATTTTCCTAAAACCGATACCACAGTGCAAGGATTCTCCGGCTTCTGAAACCAGTCAAGTTAGAAAAAGAGATATCTCAGAAGAATAAAAAAATCAGACAATGCAAATCGTTCAGATTTGAAATTTTGATCTAAGGAGAGGTGATTATAGATCTAAAGTAACGAAGTAACAACTAGACATTTGATTTAATAATTCTGTTAGATTCACAGTTTGTTTGTGATTTAATAATAAAAAATACTTTGGTTTTAGTTCAGACATTCGTGACTTCGAGTAGTTTTCTACTTCACGGTAGTTATTCTGTAAAGACCAAGAATGCGGCAGAAATACGTCAGCCGTGAAGAATAATTCAACGGGCGTTCGAACTAGTGCAATTTATAAAATGTCTAGTTCACGGATAGACGAAGTGAGAACTTGCAAGTTCTCTACTTCCAATACAAACATCGCCATCAACAACGCCGCCGATGCCACCCTCACCACCACCACCACCACCACCCTCACCGCCACCACCACCCTCACCACCACCACCACCAC
>NC_068984.1:47151841-47156506 GCF_001194135.2 Octopus bimaculoides | reverse complement strand
CACCACAACCACCCTCACCCTCACCACCACCACACCCTCACCACCACACCCTCACCCACACCACCACCACCACCACCACCACCACCACCAACAGCAATAACAACCACAGCAGCAGCAGCAACACCATACACACAAAACTACGGTCAGCATCAACACCAGCAGGTGCAGCAATACAATCACCACCAACACCTTCACCATCCCCCACAAACACTACCAACATCCACCCCTTCATCATCATCATCATCATCGTCATCACCGTCATCGTAATCTTTATCGTCGATGGCGATATTATGATCATCATCCGTTCGTCCTTGCCGTTGTCATCAATATCGACGACTTTCGATTAATAGCTATCGTCACATTCCTCTTCTCCAATTACTCTTTCTTATCATTACCAGTCATTATCATTCTCATCAGCTTCATATGATTATACTGACAATCACCTTCATCAGTATAACCCCATTATAATCATCACCGTCTTTCTCACGACGGTCGCTGCCACCACTACATCGACCGTCTTTCTTCAATAACATTACGTCCACTAATCTCTTATCTGCAGCATCACATATGTGCTAGCAATATCAACTAACTCCATCACTACAACAAGAGAAACAAAAACAAACAGTAGTATCTGTGTTATTAGTTGCAGCAAAATTAATCCCGTTTTTATTTTTGCCATTATTTTTATTTTAGTCGTTTTTGTTTTTCATTTTCCTTGTTTTCTTCCTCGTCGCTGTCATCTGAGTTGTCCGCTTCATTTTCGTTTTCGTTGCTTTTTCTCTCGTGTTTGTCGTTGCTGTCATGGTCATTGTTACCATCGTTTTGATGACCACTTGCTGATATGCTGCCCAGTTTCCGCTGACACAAGTACAAAAGCAACAACACAGCACCAATAATAAAAACGAGGAAATGACAGAATTGTAACTATAACTATAGAAATCATCCTAAATAAGGTCACCACTGCTGCGAACGTTTCAATTATCAGGTGCAGGAAGAAAAATCAACTGAAAACACCGTTACTATCGCGGGTAACATCGTTACGACCATCGCTGTGAAAACCACTACCCACAACAACAACAACACCATCATCACTACCACCGGCACCGCCACCGGCATCGCTATTAACACTAATGCCATCACAACGGTCGCTGCCACCACTACAACTATCATCGCTGTGGCCATCACGGACTCTGCCGCTGTCGCCACCACTCCTGCCAGCACATCGACAACGGTTGCAATAGTAGCAGCAAAGTACCTAATTTTGTAGGAGTATTAAAAGAAATACGTTGAATGATGTATAGAAGAATAAATAAAGCATTAGATACAATCATTTCTGGAATGAATTTACGTCACTTTCATCGTATACGTTCAAATCCTGTTCGGCATCAATATATAATTTCATCCCTGTATAGTTTCATATAAATGCACTGGGTGTTGTTTCGTTCTACTATATCCTCATCTATAAGCTTGCGACCACGTCTTACCAGTCGATTGAGTTATTAGAATCAACTGCCAAATCTCATTAAAAAATCTACTGTATAATTTTTGATGACATACAGGTATTCTTCTTTTATTCTTTCACAAGTTTCCTTTATTTGACGGCGGTCATGCTGGTGCACCTCCTTCAAGTGTTTTAGTACTTATTCTATGGGTATCATTTGCTGAACTGCTAAGTTACGGGGACATAAAAACACCAACATCGGTTGTCAAGCGATGGCGGGGAGAACAGACAGAGAAACAAAGACACACATAAACATACATACATACACGCACACACTCATTCACATACACACACACGCACACACATACATGCACACACACACATACACACATATATATATATATATATGTGTATATATCTACGACAGGCTTCTTTCAGTTTCCGTCTGACAAATCCACTCACATGGTTTTAGTCACCCAGGAGCTAGAGGAGAAGACACTTACGTGCCTAAATTGCTCCGCAGTGGGACTAAACTCAGAACCATGTTCTTGGTAAGCAAGCTTCTTACCACAAAACAATGCCACATATATAAATAAGGAAAGGGAAGAAGCTGTCCAACACTTATTCATGGAACAAAACTTGAAATGACTATTTGTATTGAAATCTCTAAAATATTATTTCTTCCTGAATACAGACAAGTACACAACGAAACATTTACCTACATTTAGTATAAATACTCACCTGGCATAGACGAATGCATGCATAAATAGTTGCTTCCACAATAACTACATTAGTCATAAAGAAGAATACGTGTAGAGATAAATGTGTTTTCTTCGGCCGAAGCGTGAAACAGCTGTAGCCAATTTGCACCCCAAAGCTTGGTGTCCATTACATGAATTTGCAAGCCAATTTATTCATGTAATTACCGTAATCATTAGAAAGTAGGTTTCAAATGTGCAAGAGAAGTTTTAATATTAGCGCTGAAAACGCCTAAAAATTTGTGGTAGTCATACAGCGTAAATGGTTTCTGATGTCAAGCTGCATAATTTCACCGTAAAAATCAAAATTCTTCAAGAAATTTATCCGTAAAATGTTGAGTAACTATTTAGCTTAATAACAATAGACTCGTTCATATATAATACAGACTGCACGCACGCACACACACACACACACACACGCGCGCACAAACACATATACACACGCACGCGCACACACATATAAAACAACTTGGAGATGTTTGAGGTAAAAAATGTAAAACATCTGGGAATTAGACATAATAGCAAATTGAAGAGGTAAGTAGAAGTGTCCTTTTGCGTTAAATGTATCGAGATAAGCTTAAGTAAAATTCTTAAATGTCCATTATATGCCGCAATGTTCTAATGGTTGAAGAATGGCAATTTTTCACAAATTTGCACTCCATTCTAAGCTCATTCTATCAATTTTCTAAAATACATACCAGGCTTCTTTGGAGCGTGCGTAGGAAGATCAAGATTAATTCCTATATTGTGTATCACTGATGGAAGTAAGGTATTTCTGCAAATCTGCACGAATAACATGGAACTAGGAGGCATAATGTTAATATGAAGCCTACTTACTGATTGAAGTATATTAGACTTGACTATGTCAGGATCTATAATGTCTTATATTTCTGTTAAATATATCCACTTTTCCAGAAATATAATGTCTCTTGAGAGAAAAGTATTTTCCTTACCTAACAAGGACAGAAGTTTAGTATGTTATATATTATTGCTATTTTGAACAACACGATCTAATTTCAAGGAGACTAAAAATCTTATATATACTGTAGCAAAAGATATCAGGCGTTAAATATAGATATTTAAATGTATGTTTCAAATCACGCCGTAAAAAAAAAAAAACATTGTGTTCTCCACAGATGGCTGCATAAGTTGCGTACATTACAGCTGCTATAAATTGAGATATCACTCTTGGGGTTATGTATTACAAGAGAATTCAAAGACCAATTATTCAGCAGTACAATTGCTAATTATGATTTCTTAAATTAACAGCAAAGAAACATTTTGCTGATTCGTTCACCTACTGGAATCAATAACAAAACATAACTGACATATATTTTATTGAACCTGAAAGAGCGAAATGTACATCCAGTCTGCTGGAATTTGGTTAATGATGTTAAATATTGAAAGGTAAAGACCACACTCTACTTCTTCTCCGCATAACACTAATGCTCTAATTAGCAACTGTTTTTTGAATTTATACAGGTAATGTATTGAATGAAACTTCTATTAATTATATAGAATCTCATTTCTGATTGGTTCTTAAAAATTGGCAAAGGCAAATTTCCTTAATCGAATATAATACATATTGAAGAACAAAACAACTGCTGCAAATCGTTGTAGTCTAACGTTTTAATTTTTCAGTTTCTGTCTCTCCGTTCAGACCACAACTGTAGAAATGTATGAGACAAGACCATAGCCTGTGGACGGAGTGCATTTATGAATAATTGATCGAAGTAACTAAATACAACTCACGTTCAAGCACAGGGCTCAGCAATTCCCAACAATTCTCAGCTTTTAAAGTATAAAAGATGAATATATCAAGAATATATTTGTTATCTATACAGTTATAGCTTGTAGAGCTTAGGGGACATTTAATTCTTTTATATGATAATTGTGTGTAATTAATTTTGTTTCTCCCACTACTCTTTGGTTTTAGCACAACTGTATCATGAAAGTGGATAATACTGAGTAAGTAAAATATGATATGCTTTTAGCAATATAAACACGACTGTCCAGCATTGATACTTTTGTAAAGATTTGTAAAACTGTTTGTGTATATGTAACTATGTGTGCGTGTGTATGTGTGCGGCGTGTGTCTGTGTATGTGTGCATGTGAGAATGTGAGTGTTTATGTGTAAGATATGTCAGAAAGTTCATGAATCAAAGATCAAAGGGACCTGAAATCCAGGCAATACTCTATACGAGTCAAAGTTATCTGCAGAAGAAATAACTGTTCCTTACAAATACATTTCTTTTCCAAAGAATCTCCACTTTCTATCAATCAAGCGGATGAGCTATTGAATTTGCGAAAGCGGAGATTCTTTGTTGAAACAGTGTGTAAAATGCAATTATATGTGTGTGCGTATATGTATGTATGTATGTATGTATGTATGTATGTATATATGTATATATATATATATATATGTATATATATATATATATATATATATATGTATATATATATAT
>NC_068984.1:47147252-47151421 GCF_001194135.2 Octopus bimaculoides | reverse complement strand
ACATCCATATATACATGCATTCATACATACACATACATACACACGTACAACAAGTAATGATGCGATATATTTGCTGCAATGAAAAATTATCATTCCCATAACAGAATGTTTTTAGGAGAAAGCTTGTAATAAAATTTAGCTTGGATTTTTGATATTCCTAAGCAATCAAAACAAAAAAATAGCAAAATTTATTATATCATTCTCCTATGAGCTACGTTTTCAGTACAAGTTACCTCCACTGAATCTCTAAGAATATCTGCCTATGGAAACAGATTAGGCAAAGATTCACGTTTAAGATGAGTACACACAGATTCAAGGAAAATCCTTGGCTTGTGATCTATGGAAATAAAAAAGTTAAACACTCGTGTAAGCCATGGATAAGCAGTTCTATGTTTAAATATTTTACAGTCATTACCACCCGTATTTTGGTGCACTCAAAAATTCGTAGTCCAGTATTTTGTCTGTTTTTTTTAAGACCGAGGGTGAGATTTGTAAGAATTCGATGGCTATTTGTAGCATGTCGCTGAAGCTCACATTTTAAATTGTTAAAGAACAGTTAGTCTACACGGATTTAACTCATGCCTCAGAAAAAAGAGATTTGCCAATAAATAGTAATTCAAATACAACGCAATTGATAAAAAAGTAAGAATTTTCTATTACTGCGAAAATACCAAATACATTGGAAACTGAACATCCTTTTATCAAAGAAGTGCTGTGTAGCGTATGGATATTGTCACTGCAACAATGGCTGTCATGTTCAAAGAAATCAAGTCCTGCTGTCCACTTCAATAGACAATCATATTCAATTCTCGGCAATGACCGATTATTGTTTGTTTCAAGAAATCGTTGAAAGAAAATCATTCTAAAGAGGTACACATTCTAATCATAGTCGAAACAATTGGAAACCATTGCATTTAAAACAATAAATAGTTACAACGTAGAGTCAACCGCTCTCCGTATCATCGCTACTTCCAGCCTAGCAATTACCAGTGCAACCATCATCATCATCAATGCAAAATCCATCATTACTCATCCACCAATTTTCAAATTTAAAGCAGTATCGAAGAGACAAATCTTTCAACGCTTTTCCTTCTTTCATTTTGTCTTTTCATAGACGACACCACTTTCCACTGATCTTCCACTTCAATATCGCTTGGTAATGTAATTGACTTTTTAGGCAAAGTGATTCCGTTGATCTACAACACAAACATAGAAATGTTTCAGTAGCTTATAGCAGAAATATTATAATTGATCTTATGTTGATTGTAATAACAACGTATCAATATCGATACGAAAGATAAGGGCAGTGAGTTGACGGATTTGCCAGGGTGGGAAAGAAAATTGCTTTCCGTTGTTGGCTCTGCTTCTCTGCGAAATCAGTTGAAATCCTGCTGAGGTTAGATCTACTTTCCATGTTCTAGGTAAAATAAAGTTCCATTCAGGTACTGAAGTTGATGAAATCAAATACCCTCCTGCTACCAAATTTATGACGTTCCGTCCATGTAAGAAATTTACATTCATAGATATGAAACTATTAGTAGTAGAATATTTGTAATTAGCAATTTGGCAAAAACTAGCAAACACTGTGTTATAATAAGATATTTTCTCACCCAGAGCAAATTTTAGCGGAATTCTTTTTCCTTTCTTCCGATTGACAATAAAACTATAATTGATATTCATAAATTGCAACTGAAAGGATTCCTTGACGTAATTTGTTACAAAAATGCTGATGGAAGTTGCAACCATTTCATAAAAATGATTCATAATAATTCTCTAATTTACCGAAATTTTCCTCGAAAATTATAACAAATTCTACCAAAGGCACAATATCTGTAATTTTAAGAGGGGACTCGTCGATTATTCAACTGACGTTCAGCTGATACCTATTTTATTGACTCCCCAACCCGAATGGATAAAAGGCAAAGCAGACGTCGGTAGCATTTGAACTCAGATCATAAAGAATCGGATGGCTTGCAAATAATCTCATTTGTGCGGTGTGCTAACGAATTTACCAGGTCATAATAATAGTTCTTTCCACTATAGGCTCAAGGCTTGAAATTTGCGTTGGGTTGGGGCTAGTTGATTATATTGACCCTAGTACCCAACTGGATACTCATTTTATCGACTCCGAAGGAATGAAAGGCAAAGGAACTCAAAATGTAGAGAGCCGGAAGAAACGCAACTATATACTATGGCCGATACACTAACGTTCTGCTAGCTCGCCACATACTTGCCACTTCACAGTTGTTTAAGCTTATAATGTTTTAAAATGTTGACACAAGGCCAACAATTGTAGGGAAGGAGAAGTCGGTTACACGCCAATGTTTAGTTGGTAGATATTTTATCATCTCTTAGACGAAGAAAGGTAAGGACTTTGACGAATATGAAGAGAGAACTCAAAGGACCGGAAAAAAAAAACTTACTAAGCATTGTCTCACTAATGATGTTGTTTGCTCGCCGAGTAAGCTGTTTCGGGTGATAATATTTGTTTCAAATTTTGGCACAGGGCTAGGGAAGTCGATTACATCGACCCAGTATTTAACTGATTGTTATTTTATCGACCCTGAAAGAATGAAAAGCAAAGTCGACTTCTTAGGATTTTGAGCTCAGAACGTAAAGGCAAACGAAATGTTGCTAAGCATTTTGCCTAGCATACTAACCACTCTGCCTGCTCGCCACTTTGTTTCTGGAAATAATATTCACGTTATGAGACATGATATAAGAAATATACTGTTAATAATAGCAAATTTTCCCTACATAATTGAAAATACATGTAAGAAGAAAACCATCAAGAAGTAAACATATACAGGACAATGCTAAATCAAAATTTAAAATATCGTTACATTAATAAAATATTCAGAGATATACATTAAAGAAATTCTGATGCTCTATGTAACTTTCTTAGGAAAAAAAAAACAATCTTCACTTAATATATCAATCACTTCCATTTTGTTATAACTTTGTTAATCGCTCTATTTCTAATACGTTTATCAATCTCTCTATTTCTTTGTCAATAATCATTTAGCCTTATACTTTTCATTATCAGTAATGTATTATATTTTCTATAGGCTCCAGATTTATGTATCTGAAATCATTTCTACTATACACAAGGCCTGAAATTTTTGGGGAAGGGGCAAGTCGATTACATCGATCACAGTACTCAACTGGTACTTAAATTATCTCCAAAAGTATGAAAGGCAAAGCCAACTTCAGTGGAATTTGAACTCAGAAAGTAGCAGCAGACGAAATATCGGTAAGCATTTCGCCCGGCATGCTAACGATTCTGCCAGCTCACCGCCTTTTGATTTATCTATCTGAAATGGTCTTAAGATTTAGTTCCTTATATTTTGAATATACAAGGTACAACACTATATAATTGCAAACACCAGACTAAACAGCCAAAGATGACTCTTGTATTTTCATAAATGCTTACATCTTATACGAAATTAATCTAGAATATAGTTTCTTGAGTTAACTCTGATATTGATCATTGTAGTAGACATGACATTGTAATTAGAGTGTGTCTGACTCACTGGAGTTTAGAAATTCTCTTGCTTCCATAGGAACCAGTCCCTGATCATGAGCTAAACGATAAATTACAATGGTTGGAATATGAGATACCAACCAATTACTGTATAAGTAGATAGCCATTCGGACACCAGTGACCGGTGGGAAGAAAAGAAAGTCATTATTCAATATCTCAATGAAGATAGCGGGACCTAAATCTGAGAAAGGTTTATGCATATACCGTGGGGGTGTTAATCGTAATAGATTAAGAACAACACACCTACGAATCTTGGCACTCTCAATTGAACGAAGGTTCTAATACAGTTATTCACTAATTTGAATTTCAGAGATCGTGCCTCAGCCAATCTTGACAAGAATTTTCACTAGTTTATATCGCTTATCTCTTCATTATAATAATAATTTAAATTAGTTCACTCTATTTGTTGATCTAGCAACTTAAGGTTGGTAGCCTGCACAAAACTATATTCTCTTCAGGCATTTGTTTAAAATGAAATACTGGAAAATTTTCTTATGTCATTATTCTAAATTGTTTAATCAGATACTATTTTCTACTTAGAAGCTATATCGTTTACGTTATGCTAAATCATTAGTTCTCAGACAGTACATTACACTGGTTATCTAGATGCAACACAGATTTATAT
>NC_068984.1:47141373-47147020 GCF_001194135.2 Octopus bimaculoides | reverse complement strand
CCGTTGCCAGTATCGCCTGACTGGCCTTCGTGCGGGTGACACGTAAAAGCACCTACTACACTCTCTGAGTGGTTGGCGTTAGGAAGGGCATCCAGCTGTAGAAACTCTACCAAATTTAGATTGGAGCCTGGTGTTGCCATCCGGTTTCACCAGTCCTCAGTCAAATCGTCCAACCCATGCTAGCATGGAAAGCGGACGTTAAACGATGATGATGATGATGATGATGATGATGATATATATATATATATATGTATGTATATGTATGTATATATGTATATATATATGTATATATTAATCAATGAAATTGCAACTAAGTCGGGTTTTCACGCTTTATTATTTCTAATATGTACAATTTGACAATATTGAAGTAAACTGGTACTTTTGTGCTTTACGCAATCATCAGGTTTATATAGTGACAGTAGTGTTCCACATTTGACAAATGTAGCGAAATGGTTGGATTTATCTTTTAAATACTTTCCGATGGGTATATATATATATATATATATATATATATATATATATATATATATTGCTCTCCGAACCCAAATTTCTTCCAATGACACCCTCCACACACCTTTTTTAAAACATTTTAATTTTTTACTTTTTATTTTTCATTTCTATTTTCTTATTTTAAATTTAAATTTTAAATTTTTATTCTCTATATTCACGTTCATCTTCAGTTTCTATCCTTCTCACACACACCAATATACATAGCATGTACCCGCCACCACATAATACACAGATACATACTGCACACACATATACGTTGACTTACCGTGAATTGTATATATACTCCACACAAGCTCTCACACACGTATACACACACACACGCACGCACGCACACACACTCATGTGCGCGCACATAAGTATACACACACACTTATATATATATACATACATATACGTATACATACATAGTTGCACACATACACACACACACAAACACACACACACACACATACACACACACAACACACACATATATATATGATGCACAATCTTTTGTTGAATCCAAAGGGAAAAAAAATCAATATTAAGAATCCAAAGGGAAAAAAAAATCAATATACAGAGAAAGAATATGAAACAGAGTATTTGAATTAGATATGAAAATAATTTACGGATTACACATAAAAAACAAATGAAATATTATCAATGCTGATTATGCAAAATTTTTTAAAGAAAATAATACATGTTGCATGGAAGAGAAATTATATGAATGTAGTTTCCGACACTTTAAAATGATTAAAATATTCTCAGCCAGGTAATTGAACCAGTGAGTCTTTGTGACTCTCAGTCAGTCGACATCCTTTTATATTACGAGAGACAAAAACGAGTCTTATTGCAATGTATCGCATGATTAAGTTTCAACTGCTGTATATTTGCTTCGTAATATACATCCTCACAGCTATATATATACGCAGACACATATACGTGTGGGGATAAAAGCTCACATCGGCACACAGCTTTCAGTATAAAATAAATCTGAATATGTCAAGTTTGTAACCTGTTTCAATATATTCAGCGTGATACACTCAATCACTTTGCCCCAATTTATGATAGATGTCACATCTAGGACAGTTTGAGATTCTTGTTCTGTATATATTTACATAGGAAACTTGCTGATAGCGAGTCAAAACGTATTTCTCGAGGAAAATTGCATTTGTTCTGAAATATGTGTCATAGTATAAATATCATTTTATCAATCATTTCATTCACAATTCAAGGAAGAATATAGAATAAATGATTACCGGAAATTTGAAGACCCGAAGGAATAGCTGTAAAACACATACTATCTAATTGATAGGAGATAACTTACTTGATCATGAATGATGTGGGTCTTTTAATATGCTGGAGCAATGATTTTATATATGTCAATGATACAAAAATACATCCTGGAGATAATTCTCAGATCAAATAAAATGCGATGCATTTTGCTTTAAAATGTAATGATTCCAGTACAGTCACAAGTTACATATAAAAAGTCGAAAAATAATGGAAGCTATTTGTCTTTGCCATTACCATGAGAATTTTCCATCTATTCTCTTGCAAACAGAATTTAATAAGGAAATGCTTTTACAGACTAACTGAAATGCGTACCACACATCGATTAATAAAACAAGAGAGAGAAATATCATCTAGTTGAATATGACCTTAAGCAGAAATATCCTTGATTCGATCAGAAAACTTTTCTCAGAGATATATAAACAAGATATTATTCGATAAAACCTCCCATAACTTAGGTGGTATTAGGCAAAGTTTCCAACTCTTGGAATCACAGACCATAAAGTGAATATCTAGAAGAACATTGAAATTCATTTGCAACAAAACATTTTCCAGGCTGCTGAATATCATTTGACTTAGAGGCACTAGAACACTAAATTATTTATATATGTAATATGATTTATAGTCTTCGGACATTTTTAAGTATGCTAGGCCACTGGTTTAAATTGATATTATATAATGATATTAATTTCTGCCCTTATTATTTAATTTTATATCTATAAATATACATATATATGTATATATGTATATATACATATATGTAATAAGCATATATTTCTATACGTATATATATATATATATATATATAAATATATATGCATACTTAGCTTTCTGCAGAAGAGTGGCCATAGGAAAGAGTAATGGCGATTTCGGGTAAGCTCGGTATCAAATAAGATGTAAAAGTATGTATATTCCAGAGGACTTGCATCCTAAGGACAAGGGATCACGTCCAGAAATTGCTGGCACTTTTGAAACTGGTAATAAGTGATATCGTCTAAATGCAGTATTTTACGGGTTTGGGACACTGCGAATCAATTTTTGCCAGTGAATAAAAAGTAAGAGGTAATGTGTGAATGCTTTATTCAGATCATTGTTCATATTTAATGCTACTCATATCATGTGCAATCAACAACATCACAATACAGGCAATGTTCCAAACTTACTGACACATGCGATTATGAGATTAAAGTAATCAATATATGGAGTAGTAGAAAATTCGTTGTCAGAGTGTATATGACAAACAAATAATTCATAACATTGTCTGACTTCAACTGTTACATTCAAAACTGCGTAGTTCAGAAGTTTTTAGTTAGGGTAGGTGTTCTGAGTTTGATACCAATATTCATTCGAATGCTTTATACTCAGAGATAGAGAGAAATTAAACATGTAGTGTTAAGAGCGCTTAGGTTCGAATATGGATTCATATAGCAAATAATGTGCTTTAGCTATTAAACACTTAAAATATAGCATTTTGTTTCTTCTTGAATAAGGATATCAGCAAATAATAACTGATGTAAATTCATTTCCGTCCTAGTAAAGAGCGATTATGTCCCCCAAGTAGATACAGTACTCATAAAAATATCGAGCAAGCCAGATGAGGACATTTATCGTGTAGCTTCAAGATGATGGAAATGTACCAGTTAATCTTGAGATCCTGTAGCGCTTGTGCATCTGAGTTCAGACTTGTTTGCGCATGCATCTACATATATAACTTGTCCTTCCTACCACCAGAAGGATAGAAAAAGATCAATATTTATATGTTGTACACATATTTCACGTAAACAAAAGTGTTTGGAAACGAACATACATACGTACACGCATAGACAAATCTACCTTCATCGTTCTCTTCTCTCTCTGCCCATCAGTGAGTATGTATATATGTATGTATGTATGTATGTATGTATGTATGTATGCATGTATGTATGTATCTATGTGTATATATACCTCTCTGTCTTTCTTTCTTTCTTTCAGCGTAGGCATTTTCTTTTTCACTGATCTTTAGGTTTGTGGTAACATACGCTGGGCAGCTGATTTCCACAATTGTAAACTCTGTCTCATCTGTCAGGTATATTGTGTTTACAATTTATAGAGGTTTTCACTGGCACATTCCACCAGTACTCCTTTCTATTATGAGTGGCTATGCCTTTCACCATACTGTGGGTTCTTATTTCTTTGTCTTCGAGGATGTTTCATAGAAATAACAGATGTCTGTATGTAATCAAGTATACTGTCAGACATGCACAAACATATATGCTTAAATGGTGGACTACCAAGAACTTAGGTCTCTTAAAAGAATATATCCACGCTACGTAACACTTTGAATTTTTTTTTTTTATCTCGTTTGCAAAACCAACGTAATTATTATATAGCTACGTATATCTCCGAATATATCTAGATAGCTAGAGTGTGTTTATGAATGCGTATGAGGCCGTACACTTGCAAAGAATCTTTATCATGTCTCATGGAGAGCCTTTTAGCGGATACAATTGCATTTAACCCCAACCACCGCCCACTATTACAATATAAGATCCGATTATAAAGCGTTTGATCAGATAACCTTTATCGAAAGTTCTCCCCTACTCACACATCATAATATTCTCCCGAACGTGTGTATATCTAAAGATTTTAATATTTCGTCATTTTTGGCATTGATTTTGTGATCATGTTTCTAGAGCAGGTATTATCACTCGTTTCCCTTTCTTTTCTTTGCATGTATGTGATGCAAGTAAATATGTGTACATGTAAATGTATACGATATGTGTTTATAAAGAAAGCAATATACTTTTATATATATATATATATATATATATATATATATATATTTCTCTCTTTCCTACTTTATATATATATGTATGTATATATAAAGGAAACCCACAGACAGAATACTTCATAATTCCACTCTCTTACATATAAATGTAAACTCACTGACAAAACGATCGTTTTGCATGTATATCCACGCATGTATATACAGACAATTATATGTGTGTGTATACATATATCCATACATATAATTATACATACATATACGTATACACACACACACAATATATATATATATATATATATATACATACATACATATTTCTCGTTATTTTTGTTCCTGTGTAAGTGTTCCTGTGAGGAAAGATATGAAAAGATATATGTGTTGATAATAGCTGTTTGGCAGAGCTTGTGATAAAAATGGAATTTTTGCTCTTTTTGTCTTTTGTTTTTTTTTGAACCGACTGATTGAATCTACATATTGTGGTATCCATGTAGCTCGCATTTATACCACATCCTACGACGACAGAAGTAGGCATATATTTGTTTTCTTACACACACGCACACACACACACACACTGAGACACCCATACACGTGAATGTGTATACACACATGAACACATTCCGTTTATTGAGATAGAAAGAGAGCACCCGTGTCTAAGTGTTTGAAGGGAGAGATACGGGCAAAAACATAATTTGAATGGTGCAGTGGTGTTTACCAGTGGGAGGTTACACAGCGTGTACTGGATAGGAAACATATTAAGTAGAACAAAATGTGAAAGAACTAGGATAACAACAATATGAATAGCTATGACAACTAGGACTATATTTAATTGAATATATATAAAAAGAAAAATATATTGATAGTTGTTGAAACGCGGAGTAAATTGAAAACATCATATCGCAGAAAACCGTCAGAGAAATACAAAGGTTAGCTAATAGAAGCATACTTACATACACGGTCATACATATATACACGCATACATCATACATACATACATACATAAGGATATACATATAATTATATATATATATATATGTATGTATGTATGTATGTATGTATGTATGTATGTATCTATCTATATGTATATATATATATATATAT
>NC_068984.1:47135447-47140835 GCF_001194135.2 Octopus bimaculoides | reverse complement strand
ACACACACTCACATATATTGTTATGTATGTATGAATAATTATTTTCTTCGTGACAACATAGAAAATCCTTTGTTTCTTTTCTGCGTAACCCTAACTCATATTTTTAATTTTTATTATTTTTATTTTCTTGTTTTTAGAACGATTTCAGAAGAAACAAACCCTTTAGTTTCTCTTTATTCTTTGGCTTCACTCTTTTGTATTTGAAGAATAGGAACATTGGGATGTGTGAGGAAAATTGGAATATACATTTATGTGTGTCTGTGTCTGTGTGTAAAGTAATAATAAATACATGAAACGCAATTGGTATTTTAGGTTTTATATAACATATGTCTTTCAGTAACCGGATTGTCGTTATTACATAATCCGGGTGGCTCTATTTAGTAGTAAATCTTAATATATCTTCGGTATTGCAAAAAATAAAATATACGAGGAATATACATGCTGTAAAATATGCCAGTGTGTAAATTATGAGCCTGATACTTGGCATGGTAGATACGAAGCTGCTAAAGTGAGAGAGAGTAATGTTGTATGAGAGGGGAATACTGGGGTGAAGAAAGGACACTAGGAATGTAGATGGTTTCTAAGTAGAGTATAACCCCTTCTGATCGATGACACTATTGTACCGTCACTTATGATTCTCTCTCGGTTTATTTCATCATATTCCTGTATGCGTCTTTGTCTCGGCTGTTGGCCTATTTGGTGTATGAGTGAGTTTGATTACGCTGCCTTCGTCTCTGACATATGCCGTGCTGCCAGGTAACTCTGTATTGTAAAGAGGAGAATGTCGAGTTCCGTTTTGAAAACATATACATCCACGTTGTGTAGGTTTCTTAATTTTCGTGGCTGGGATTCGAAGATCTGCGGGCTTTTGAATCCCAAGTTCTTGCAATACCTGGTCTTGAATTTAGAGCGGGCGTAACCTTTGGTACAATACAAAGGCGTCCAGTACTGATATTTGTATAACACTCAATGCCGAATAGCCCTTCCAGAATTTCTGTCTCATCTTAACTTCAGGTAGTAATACAGTTCTATATTTAAGAGATGAGGAATTATTTACATTATTTACATTTGACGGATATTTGTCCTCATCTTGTTTGTTGTTAACACAACGTTTCGGCTGATATACCCTCCAGCTTTCGTCAGGTAACATTGTTAGGAATGAGAACCCAGGTTCGAAATTTCGCCAGGACATCTGACGAAGGCTGGAGGGTATATCAGCCGAAACGTTGTGTTAACAACAAACAAGATGAGGACAAATATCCGTCAAATGTAAATAATGTAGAGGTAGTAATAATGTTGTAAATTTTTCAGTCTCTCCCCGTAGTTTATGTATTGCATTGTTACAAGCTTTTTAGTGTGGTGATGTTGGACCGCACAAGCTGTTATTTTTGGCACTTTTGCGGTGCCCGTTGGTGAGAGCCGTAGCCCAGACAGCTGAGAACAAATGTCCTCCACAGGATCATCATAAATGCTTGGTCACTTGCCTTGAAGGACTTTAGTATCCATCCTACCAGCTGCCTGCACTTTGCTGCCATCTTGGTAATATGCATATGGAATCATGCATCGTAGCACATGCTGATCCTCAAGTCTTTCACTATCAGTCACTCTGGGATTACAGCGCCTTCGGGTCCTGTATATGTTAGCTGGGAGGTGATAGTGCAGTGCTCGAAATTTTCCAGCATCAAATTGTATGTTCTTTAATTCAGGTCACTTGTACGTCGAATTCGGCTCCCGTTTGCGACGTCACCTGGACTTTTTATTGCTTCTGATAATTTTTTATCGTCGGTGGAGCTAGTGAGAGTGGCTGAGTGACCAAGGGCATGTCTCAGAGAGCTATTTTAGACAGTATTCCTGATATGTGTGTGGGAGGACGTGTATAAATATATGCATATATATTCATACAAACAAATATATATACCCAAATATTCATAAGTACTTGCATATTTCGGAGTGTGTGTGTGTGTGTGTGTGTGTGTGTGTGTGTGTGTGTGTGTGTGTGTGTGTGTGTGTGTGTGTGTGTGTGTGTGTGTGTGTGTGTGTGTGTGTGTGTGTGTGTGTGATAGTATCCTCTATAGCGTTATAATATTCTGAACTATACACCGGTATGAAGTACAGAATTTTTATACATATGACATTTATCTTATAAACCGTAGTCCCTCTTGTGTTACAATGCGCAATATTAATATTCTTTTTTAGATTGGCTCAGGCAGACAATGGAGCATATTATAAAGTTCGAAAGAATGAAAACAATCCGAAATTCAATGAATTAATAAAAAATAACTGCAAAAATTACACATACATTGCTTATATCTTTCAATAGAAGACCATAAAGAAAATTAGTTTTAAACGTTATAAATTCGAGATATTTAAAAGCATAAAATTATGTAGTTATCCAATATCATTAAATGATCTATCATAAGATATCAGGCCACATATGATTGTATATGCTTTATGCAAACTGCTTTAAATATTGTCAGGACCTTCGCTATATAAAGATGTGAAATACAACGGTGTTTGCGCTAAATAATGGGAAAGTGATGAATAATTTATTTTTAATCGAAGCAGCGGGACTAATTAGCTGTGGTAATTGATTTTCGAAACCATTTAACTTTTTCAATTTGCCAGTCCGGTGAATAATCACATAATAAACAACCAAAAATTGCTACAAAAATTGCTTATGATGTCTAAGAGAATGATTGAAATATGCTACCACACAATCAGTTACGCATACATGTGAACAGTACTCACACACAGGGACTTAATTCATTTTAACTTAGAACGCAGATACAAACGCACACACACACAATCACGTGTATTGTCTCTTACACTCCGCCTTATACAAAGACATTTGTAAGTACATATATATGCATGAATATATTCATATAGGTATGCATGTCTTCATGCATATATATAGGCACGCACATATGTTTGTATGTAGTAACAAAAGTATCTATATATAATTACATGTATAACTGGCTATGCACACACAAAAACACATACGCACACATACGCATGTACACACACACACACACACACACACACACACACACACACACATATATATATATATGCATATGTATATATATGCATATGTATATATATGCATATGTATATATATGCATGTATTCTTTTATTCTTTTATACGTTTCAGCCTTGAAGCTACGGCCATGCTGGTGCACGGCTAGTGTAATCACCTTTTAATTGGCCAATTTTATAGGTTGGCTTTTGGTGAAGGAGGGACTTCGATATCACTACCCACTTTAAATTTTCCTGCCTTGATATTCGTTCATGTGGAATATTTGATAGCAAGAGGTCTACTCCCACTCCATGGAGATACCGCAACTGTTTTGGCAATAAGTTAGATAGTTGTTGGCCCTTGAATCCCAAGCTATTGCACTACATGGTCCTCGCCTTAAGTGAGACAGCTGGGATTTTGGAACAGTGCAGTGACGTCCATTTCGAGGGCTGGTATAACTCTAAATTCCAAAGGTTGGTGCCAGGCCCTCCAGTATTTTCCACACATATGTCCCTGCATACCCTTCTCGTATCCACTCCAGGGAGCAGAGCCGTAGCTCTTTCAATCTTTCCCAGTAGCTCAGCTGTTCCATTGATGCAATCTTCCACGTGTAGCGTCGCTGAACTGCCTCACGTTCTGCTGTTAATCCTGCAGGGTAAGGTGACCACAGTTGAAAGCAGTAGTCAAGACTGCTGAAGACAAATGTTCTCGTTTCTTGTTTTGAAGGTTCTCAGAATTCATCCGGCCATTCGCCTGCACAATGCCACTATCTTGGTCACGTGCATGTGAAATGAGGCATCGTTGCTCATATCAATGCGATGAATATACACCGAATGCGATTCTAGGATTGCCGCTTCTTTTAGTCCAAAATATCATTGTTGTGACTTCTGAGCACCAATTAGCTTGGAATTTGCTTGCATTAAATTGTACGTTGTTGTCCTCAGCCCATTTATATATGGCATCTATATCTTTCTGTAGAAGTTTGACATCAGATTCCTTTACAACTTGTACTACTTTTTTGTCATCAGCATAGCTAGTAAGTGTGGTTATCTATGTAACTGATGGCATGTTTGAAAGAGCCACCGTGAACAGAAGTGGACCCAATAGAGTTCCCTGTGGCACTTCACTTTCTATTAATGTCTCCGTGGAGAGGGCTCCGTTGGCTGCTACAGCCTGGTATCTGTCTTTTAAGAAGTCATGCAACCACTCTCCGATTTTCCCAGTTATGCCGAGTCTCCGTAGTTTGTGATATCTCATCCCATGATCAACCTTATGAAAGGCCGTTGCAAAGTCGAGATGTATCACATCCACATATGTACGCGAGTATACGTAATACACACACACTATCATACACGCACATATACGCACACGCGCACAAACTCATGCACTCATCAGCCGACCCCTGCCATATTCTGATATACTGAAACCACCAATTTCCTACCTAACCGCCTTGTCAAAGAAATCCGTCTTTCTGATTTCATTGGTATCGCTATGAAATTTACACCATTCCTTAAAATTCCATGTGACCCTCCTTGTCCAATAGCAGCCTATCTTCCCGTAGTCATCTCTCCATTCAGCATTTCAGAAACCTGAAGTAGTCAGGCTTCAGTTATGGGTCTGCGAAACGTCAAGCAGCACGGAACTGAATCAAACTCTTTTAAATAATTCATGTAATTCGTACTGTGATGAGTGCCGTAACCTTTCGTTTATCCACTCACTCGTATATATGTATACACACACACAGACACACACACAGGCATGCATTGGTAATCATATGGATAGAGGTATCACAAATAAAAGATAATTGATATATCTTTGTAAGTTATATATCTTTGTAAGTTATATATCTTTGTAAGTTATGTTTCGAATAGATTCCTAAAAAAAAACGAATGTTTTTAGGTACTCTGTAGGATGTCGTCTGGTTTCAGGCCAAACACAAACACACTCACACACACATTCAGACACTTATACACGCAGTAACACACACATACAATACATACACACGCGCTCCCGCACGCATAGGCGCACACACTCCCGCGCATGCATAGAGATTGATAAAGATGATCGCACAAGCACAAAGCTACGCACGTGGTTTCAACCTTTTCTTAGCATGTCTTAGCCATTTTACCAAGCAGCACATTTAATTTTGTTTGGCTGTCATTTTACAAGTATCATCATTAATCAACAATGACAGTCGGAAAAATGATATTTGATGTATGGTTCGTGACATTAGTATCAATATGTTCTAAATTCAATCAATATCGAACTTGACTGCCAGAAGAGATCGTGTCGAGTTTCCATAATAAATACATACATATGTGTGTGTGCGTATGTGTATGTGTATATATATATATATATATATATATATATAT
>NC_068984.1:47134062-47134991 GCF_001194135.2 Octopus bimaculoides | reverse complement strand
ATATATATATATGTGTATATAGATATGTATGTGTGTGTGTGCATATGTATATACGGTGATGAGTCAACAGTTTTTCAATGTTCTGGTGAATTAAAAAATAAAATAGGTCTTTTAAGAGGTGAAAAATGCAACTCTTAAAAGACCTATTTTGTTTTTTAATTTTTGTATAATTTGTGTATAACACAAAATACTTCGAGAATATACATTTTTGAAATCGGAAATAGCTCTATATTCAGAGCCTTATTTCCCATAAATCAAAAACATCTTCGTCGATCCTAGTCATATGCTGTAAAGCAAATATGGCTATGGTATACAAGGCCGATTTCCCGCCTCTAATGCCAGAGATAGATAGATAGACAGACAGACAGACAGACAGACAGACAGATAGATAGATAGATAGATAGATAGATAGATAGATAGATAGATAGGCGGGTTCTTCATAGGTTTTGGTGTACATTAATGTATAAATATCTGTGCATTTTCCTTGTAGACCCACTAGAGGTAATTTATTAAACGCACCATAGAGCATGATCGTTGGGAGACGAGAGGGCTCTATACGCTGGTTGTGACCTGCCCAGCATAAAAAGAATTCTTAAACCTGGATTTTTCTATGTGATTTGCTTCTTGTGAGGCAACAAATTTTGTGAGAAAGTTAGCCTTTCATTTCCTCTCTGAAAACGTTGACCATTGATTTTCTTTCAAATATACGCTTCTTATACCAATAAGCAAATATTAGATGTTTCGCAGTTTCGCATGTGAGAATCACTGGTGATAATATCTTTCAGGAAGTCTTTTGGACATTGCTTCACTTATAGCTCATTTAGCCCAACCGCAACATTTATAAAGATACAAACACACACACACACACACACACACACACACACACACACACACACACACACACACACACACACACACACACACACACA
>NC_068984.1:47130586-47133731 GCF_001194135.2 Octopus bimaculoides | reverse complement strand
TGTGTGTGTGTGTGTGTGTGTGTGTGTGTGTGTGTGTGTGTGTGTGTGTGTGTGTGTACTGAATTAGAAAGTTGCCAAAAATACTGTCGGATATTGAAGTTACCATTCTCCTTCACATACACGCATTCTTTTTCCCATAATTTACACATCTATCTACGCATGCAATAAACAACTGAAAGGCACCACCAGTTTTTGGCTTACTTCCCAAACCATCATGCCAAAATTGATGCGGTCATTTTAATTTGCAACACGAAATCAGTCGTAATTTTATCACCGGTCAACTGGGGTGTTTTCGTCTAAATACAAATATTTCACAGCATGAATCAGTATTATTCTTGCCACTTCCAATTTCCCCCACCCTACTTGCTACAAAGACATATGCACTTTATGTAAACTATAGCGAACTTTCACATATAAGGATCAAATAAGAGAATCAAGCATCTTTATTAGTGTGATAACTTCAATAATAATATTTCATTGTTTTTATATTAACAGAGAACTCGATGGAAAGGATTACCTTCTAAAAATATATCAATTTGATCAAACAGCACAGGTCATGTGTATACCATCTTGCTATAAAGCTTTCAATCTTAAAAGGCATTACTCCACAAAATTTATGTGGTTTGAAGCCCACGTATCCCTCATCTATTTAAAGTGGAGTATTGTGGATTCAAACAATCACAGTAGATGACTGTTATACTCGTGTGAGTTTTGACACGCAAAATATTAAGTAGCAGTTCTAAATATTGAGCAATATTTTATCCGATGCTATAATATTTCTATCATTCCACTGTTTCTAAATTTAGTATTTCTTGAAACAGTGTTGGAACTGCCATCATTCACCTACATCTTGATAATTCACTCCGGCCGCAGCTCTGAGCTGAAACTTTGAAAAGAAAAAAAAAATAATAAAACAAGCAATGTAGGTTGCAAGTTAGCCTTAATATGTACGGTTATACCAATAAATGAAGACAAAAGCAAGGTATTCTATTACCTTACATAAGTTACTTAAGACTCCTATTATATTTTAGTATTCGTTCTCAAAATACAAGAGAAAAATAACCCAAGAGTGCAGAGAGAAAGTATTATTATCCATAGAACATCATGTTGTGTTCTGACGGAATGATTTGATAGAGTTTTGCAGTTATATGTGTAGTTGGTGAGGGTAAGTAATACCAGTAGCAGTATATGGTGCGGCATGATATAAGCAGCAGTAGTGGGTGTTCTGGCCAGAAATGTATGTGTTGATGTGCGAAGTAGAGGGAAAGATCACTGGAAAATAGTTCAACTTTAAGATAATATATTTAGTGGTTTGATTTGTTTAAAAGTAAATGCATAAATAATCATTAAATGAGTAAATCAACAAGCAAGTTTTATAGAGTTGTTAGTTATGGTAAAATGTGTTACGGTAATGTAAACGTGTGTGATGAATATAAGATAGAGGTGAAAGGCAGCGAACTGGCAGAAACGTTAGCACATCGGGCGAAATGCTTAGCGGTATTTCGTCTGCCATTACGTTCTGAGGTCAAATTCCGCCGAGGTCTACTTTGCCTTTCATCCTTTCGGGGTCGATAAATCAAGTACCAGTTACGCACTGGAGTCGATGTAATCGACTTAATGCCTTTGTCTGTCCTTGTTTGTCCCCTCTATGTTTAGCCCCTTGTAGGCAATAAAGAAATAACAAACGTTAGCACGCCGGGCGAAATGCTTAACGGTATTTCGTCTGTCTTTACCTTCTGGGTTCAAATTCCGCCGAAGTCGACTTTGCTTTTCATCCTTTCGGGGTCAATAAATTAAGTACCAGTTGCGCACTGGGGTCATTCTAATCGACTGCCCCCCCCTCTCCAAAAATTTCAGGCCTTGTACCTAATGTAGAAAAGAATATAAGATAGATGTGAGTTAATGTGGGAAGAGTAGTAAGTGCCGGTGTATGAAGGGTTATCGGAAATAATCACTGGATAATACCTGAAATTGGCGTGTGGCTAGTTGGTTATGAGAATGAGAACGTTTATAAGCATAGCATTATACTAAGCTCATAGTTATGATAAGCTATATTGTAGTGATTTGATGAATGTCTATAAAAAATGAGTAGAAAGACGAGAAAATGTAAGTAGGCGAAACGTAGGTGAGAGGATTAGAAAAAAGAAAAAAAAAACACTTCGGGCTATTCAGTTTGGCTCTGTTGATATTTACTGGTTTATGCTGTGCTTGAAGTTACCAATATTCGGATTAGTATTTAAAATGGACATGGTTATAGCAGTTGTCTTCTTAACCCCAAAATCGCAAGAGTATGATATTTTTATCCAGTTGTTGAGTTTTCGGATTGTGTTAACGATGTAGCGATCTCCATATTTATCAAATTTTCACTTGGTGCACTACATATGCTCGCATTTTCTGTTACATTTTCCCACGCCACGCGTTCCTACTAAATGCTTTTCAGCAAATGTTACCCGAATTTTTCTCTTTATAAAATATTATACAACCTCACAATTTTTTTGAATTAAAGGATTTTCTTCTAGTTGCATATAATCTAAATAATAAGTTTTCTTTTTTCTTTCTTCGTGAGAAGTGCTGTTCTCTCCGATACACGCCCACACTGTTGCAGGACTTAGCGGGAGAACATTTACAGGTCTTTTCCTTTCTTTATGAGCATTAAGCTGATACAGTGTTAACTAAAACTTGTATTTTATGTGTCTATTAGTTTTATTGTTCATTGCATTTCATATGTATGTATGTATATATGTATGCATGCATGCATGTATGTATGCTTGTATGTATATATATAGAGAGAGAGATAAATAGATATACATACACACATGTATTATAAACACACACACATATATATGTATATATGTATATACATGTTTTCACACACACAGACACACATACACACACACACACACACACACACACATATAATAGTAAAGAATAGAATTATTAAAAAAAAATCTTATCAGTGGCTAGCATATAAAAAATTGACCGATTAAGGTAAAATCATACATATAATTATAATTAAGGGCATAGAAAGCATTTCTAACGTATATGCTCTTAATTGTATATATGTGTGTGTGTGTGTGTATCAATCTCTCTTTATATATATATATATATATATATATATATATATATATATATATATACACACACA
>NC_068984.1:47127384-47130559 GCF_001194135.2 Octopus bimaculoides | reverse complement strand
TATATATATATATATATATATATATATATATATATATATGCATATGTACACACACAAGCACATGCACACACACAGAGGCATACACACACACACACACGCGTACACACGCACAGACACACAGACACACACACGCATGTTATTTCGTATTAAACGATTGGGTGTGATAGAAGCAATACGGCGCTAGATAAAGCTTCCACACTATTTACACTATTTAATCCGTGCTTCTGTGTTCATTTTCTGAATGTAAACTCTAGAAACGTTAATGTTTGCCTCTCATACTTCCGGACCAGATAAAATAAATATCTAACATTTACAGGGATCGATTCAATTGAAGATAAACTTTCTCAACAATCTTGCACCTTTATGTCAATGCAAGTAATCATTATTGTGATTGGTCTAGCGTATCGATTTTGCTATTTGTCTTTGATTCTCGGTAGAAGCAAGTTTTGCTACAGTCACGTCACTAATGCCTATGGGAAAGTCAAAGATGTTACAGTTTCTGATTGCTCTAAATAAACTTCCATACTATACTTGAAATATTTCTGAATCGTTTTAGATATTTGCTTTCATTTATATGATGTACCCAAAGTTATCATACTGATTTTTATTACAAGTCAGAAAGCTAAATGTTGAAAGAGGCATATAGGCTCGATGAAATGTAAATAAGTTTGAGGGTTGTAAGTTAATGAGCTATGTAGACAACCTCATCAATGTCGCTTGACTTGTTAAAAAGCACAGGTAAATTTCCTTCATTCCATGCTTTATGACCTCAAAAAGAAAAGTGGAAAAGAGAAGTGTTAATCAGGTCTGAAGTGCCTTTAATGAACGATCTTTTAGAGTAAAGACTTACAGTTATAAATAACGAGAGTCTATGATGTAAATATCTGATTCAGCGTTCCGATAATCAAACATATTTTATAGTGGTATAATTTTATTCTTCATTAAATAAATCTATATTGTGGATAAAGTATGTAAAAATAATCTGCGGCGTATTGACGCCATGTTGTTTTAACAATGACTTCATTAGTCGATCATTAATGCAAATGTACGGTTCATAGCCGCTACACCTAAGTTATTGCTTCGTAAAATACGCGTCATATTTGAAGTGTATGAATCTGACTTAACTAGTGAAATAAATGAATATCGAAGGGAATTGAAAACGGATAAATAAAAACAATTGTCATACCGATACTTATGAATATGTAATTTGAATTTGGTAAAAAATAAGTGATTGATATGTTGATATAACGAATAGGAAGGAAAACGAAACATGCTATTGTTTTACTATCTTATATCTGTAACAAGGCCACAATACCTAACAGCTCCCTTCTGCTGCTAACAATACATTGTAGTCTTGTATTTTTGCAACTACTATGCGAATGTGTTTAATCGCATACACAGGTTAATCGCTTGAAAATCGAACTATTCAGTTAATCTGAATCGGTTGTACCACCTTAGTTTGCAATGTTGCGTTCTGCACTTAACGCCATTGGGAAGAGGTATCATTTCTGCTTCATCAGAATGCATTAAAAGTAATTTGATATAGGATTCAAGTATGGAAGATTTAATAATATGTGGTATTTTTCTCTTTTACATAGATAGCATCATACAATTTAATTTGGGTAAAGAAAAAACTCTGAAGTTTCGAACTTAAGCATTCTACAAGGGTGGATTTTTATAACGTTTACGACGATATTTTATAGCCAATTACAAATTGCTACTTCGAAGTTGATATATAAGAGATACCAACAAGGCAAGTGCGTTAATATTTTTAACATGGTATTTTGTGTCCCCAATTTGTTCTTTGCTTAGTCAGACACGGAAAGCCATGACTATGACATCTTGCGAAGCCTTGAAAACTGGTGACGTGAAAAGGAGGACGAAACTCTAGTTCATATCTTGCTGTAGTAAAAGCCAACATATTTTCAGACCGGAGACCTTAAAAGTTGCTTACCCAAGAGTGGTCTTCGATAAAAGAAGTTTAAATTGAGTGACAGATGACGCCTACGAACACACATCAGTTACAGTCTATTCAACACGATTCAATCTATCCAATTTCACTTGTATCAACTCAGGAATAAGAAAGAAGTAATCAAACGAACATACTTTGGAATATGATGGAACTCTGAAGGGCACATGCAAAATAAACATTACAAGGGACAAGTTTATAAAGAATTTGTATCGGATTTGAGATTTAGCCCATTCGGACAAAATAAAGTAATTTAATGGACTTAGTTCAATGTTGTACTGGTTGTGTCCTTTAAATTCTATACCTCCCTCTTTCCACAGATAAAAATACCAATTCACTGGTCGTAGCCTAAAACGAATGTTCTGACAAACTGTTGGCTACAGATAAAAATAGCATGAAGTAATGTATAGTCATTTTCACTGTTCAAGTATCCCCTTAGAAGTCAAAAATACCACAAATTGGTAGCTTTTCAATCATATTCAATTTCAATTGAGAAATGATTGTTTACCTTTTAAAACTTCCATCGTTCACACAAGAGCGCACGCCCACACCCACACTCACGCGCTCATATACACGCAGGCATATAAACACACACTAATGTACGAGCAGGCACACACACGCACATTCACACAAAGTAACACAAATGTATATATATATGTGTGTGTGTGTGTGTGTGTGTGAAAGCTTAACTGTAATTATATGTGTGTGTGTATGTATATACAGGGTGAGCCAAAAGTAGGTGGACAGTATTTGGAATAGGTTTATGTTTTTTTACTGTCCACCTATTTTGGCTCAACCTGTATATATATATATATATATACATATATATGCGGATATCTATATATATATATATACTTAAATTTATATACACATAAGCAAGCACACACAAACACACACAAGCATACACACACATATATACGCCCAATACATATACGATACATACATATGTACATAAATAGTTATACCATTTCTAGCATTTCTATAGACAATATTTCAAGCTGAAGAGGATTGTTGTCTTATGTAAGCCGATTACGATAAGATTTCTTAATTTATTTCCGGGATCTCGCATTCACTCGAGTGGGTAAAGCAATTAACCAACAGTTATTTACAATGGCGTTTGAAATGAAAACTTTTCGGAAAAATATGAATAAGAACCAAAAAGAGCAAAAGACGAAAAATAGTAAATAGTATATATATATATATATA
>NC_068984.1:47117493-47125752 GCF_001194135.2 Octopus bimaculoides | reverse complement strand
ACACACACACACACACACACACACACACACACACATATATATATATATATATATATGCAGACATACATATATATAAATAAATATACATATATGCACCTTCTTCTTCTTCTTCTTCTTCTTCTTCTTCTTCTTCTTCTTCTTCTTATTATTATTATTATTATTATTATTATTATTATTATTATTATTATTATTATTATTATCATTATTATTATTATCTTCTTATAAACTTTCATTGCAGACTTCGCCAAAATTTTTATTTCATCTCTTGGTCGCAATGCACACGAAAGTATTGTGAAGCGATAATTTATTGTGTAATGTCTACCGATCAAAAATTACGGTTTGTCCGTAACTGATATACTGGACCACAACTCCAAAAACGGAGGCTGCAGCTGCACAGGTGACCAGACATTTGGGACTGATACCAATATACATGACTCGTGAAGTTAATGAAGTGGCGACATGTCATTGGTGCAAGTGCATGTGGTATCGTAATTCAGTACCGAAAGATCCATCGTCTGTCTGGGGTTTGGAAAAGTTCATGTTTTGCCTTACATTGAACTTGAATTACAGTGAAGGTGGCATTTACAAAGAAGAGCTTCCCCAAAGTCTCATCTCTGATTTCCTAGACAAGTATCAAGGCGGTCCAAGGGGAGAAAAAGCGTATTAATCAGAGTAATTATCGTGTCTCACCGTCCACTGAAATAGGCGTCTGCAGCGTCGTGACTGTTTATCATACTCTTGACCGTTGGAAATTGGTGGTTTGTTTTTCCCCGGCATATTTCATGTTGATCAGGCTTGACACGTGTGTGATGATAAGCCGATACAGATTTTCACAGAAAGCTTAATGTTAGTGTATTACAGTCAGCCTGGCTTAACCGGTTTACCAGAACCGTTGCCTTGCAGGTGGCGCATTTCCATGTACAGACAGTTCTAGGAAATACAGCAAAGAGCTTGGTTCCCGGTAGAGTTAAATGGCTGGCGAGCTTTTCGGAGAAAGATCTACCAGGACACCTAACAATTGTATTCATTTTTCTCAGCAAAATAATTAGCAACGCACGATAAAGAAAGTACAAGCCCTAAGCAGTTGGATTTTAATATTGATATGGCGTCCCCAAATATATATTGCTGTTATTCCCCTTCATCTCTCGACGTAAGAATCCCTAATATAATCAGATTTTGAATATTATTGAGAAAATTTCATTAAATTTGTCTATTCATTACACAAACACCCAACTTCAGAGAAGTCATCTACCATGAGCTTCTACTAACAGATTAAGATTCTGTCCAGTTATCTATCTATCTATCTATCTATCTATCTATCTATCTATCTATCTATCTATCTATCTATCTATCTATGTATAATGAATAATATCAAAGGGTAATCTGAAATTCTAGAAATTTCCATTACCTTAGAGTAAATATATATACACGAGGCAATCTAGTATATGCCCCGTGCTTATACATTCTAATTTTTCTAATCTACCGCGCATGCGCAGCTCCTTGTCGGTAGAAAATAAATATGCCGACTTTTTCATTTCGAAAACTATCCAAGAAAAAAATTATCAATAATTAATAATATGGAAGGGTAATCTGAAATATTAGAAATTTCCATTACCAGTGGCCTAGCGTGTAACAATTTAGTCAATAGACTATATATAATTCATATAAATATAGTGTACATTTGAATACATAATAGGTATCCATCATAGGACGACCTGCACGCTAGAGAGGACAATTAAATTCCAAACCACTATTAGGGATAAAATTTCGAAGGGAATGAAAAATAAAAACATTTACCATCTAACTCCCGGACCAAATGGTTTCAGACATTTTTTTCTCAAATAAAATAATTTGCTAGGCGAAGCCTTCTTCAGCAGGTACACCTTAGATTAAATATATATACACATTTGCTAAAAAAAAAGGCTGAGACCATTTGGTCCAGGAGTTAGATGGTAAATGTTTTTATTTTTCATTCCATTCGAAATTATATCCCTAATAGTGGTTTGGAATTTAACTGGCCTTTGTAGCGTGCAGGTAGTCCTATGATGGATACCTCTTATGTGTTTAAATGTGCACTGTATTTATATCTATCTATCTATCTATCTATCTACCAATTTTCCACTTAGTTATCGGTATGGCAGTTTGTCAACTTATTTATCAATATTCCTATCGCATTCCATCTAGACTTTTGTTTATATGATTGCTTTAATTCCTGTCATATCTGTATGTTTTAATGATTAACTCTGGATAATTGCCCATTGTCTTAAATCTTTCTCTCTCTCTCTCTCTCTCTCTCTCTCTCTCTCTCTCTCTTTCACATGTACGTATATGTATATACATATCACTAAATTGTGTGCATGCGCATGCATGTATCTGTGTGAGATTGCCGTTGTAGATATGTACGTATGATTGCGTGTATATGTGTGTGTATATCTGTGAACTGCATTTTTTATTTATGCCGCTTTCAATGAAAATATGTCTGGTATGTGTCACTATGAATTATCAACTGTCGTTTTGTTGTGCTTTAATATAATATATTTCATGTCTGCGTGTCTATGTGCGTGCGTACGTACGTGTGTGACACATTTTTAAAGATGTAAATATACTTATATAAGCCAAGAATTTCTAATTTATACGCACTTATGTGTGTATTTTATGTAATGTGTTACATTGCAATTCAATTCATCATACACACATTAATAAACATAGCTGCATAAACATTCGCATTCGAACATATTCACACAAGCACGCACACATGTATACGTTACTATCCTCCTGGTCTTTCAGTTTGAATTAAAGTAATGTTCATCTGGTATGAATGATGTAGTGTAGCTTCATTTATTTCTCTGCATGCATATTACACCGCTGTGTTTGGAACATTCATCTGGTCCAAGGGTGTCTTTAGCTAAGTTTTGATCTGTTGAAGATATTCTGACAAGTCAAGTGGATGGGACTTCACGTGAGGTCTGAACGCATGGGCAATATCTTCACTTCCCCAAATTAACGAACTCCACTACTAAAGTGGCTGGTAAATGATCTCTCCTCCCCCCCCCCAGTTTTTCTATATTTCATTTTCAACGTGTTTCTGAACGTCATCTTTGACTATTGTATTAAATCATGAGTGTTTGTTATATTTTGGTAACTTATATGCTTTATTCGTCAAGTTACAACAACAGCAACCTAGCATGCATAGTAGAGGCCATCGTGTTGCACCGTCTGAAGCCACCGTTTTGCCAGTTCTTTGATTCCATGCTAATACCAGTTCTTGTCCTTCGTGGTGAAGAGCTCCTCTGAAACTGCCAACTCATTTTCGTTAATGAAGCGGCTCGGGTGCAGGAAGAGAGCCATGAATTGCAATAAGTAATAAACCGAGAGAGCTAGCTCTGGACTATATGCTTAGTGTAGAGTTTATTCTAAGCTGTTCAAGTGATATGAACTCTTGCGTTGTCTTGCTGTTGTAGGCCAATCTTTCTGTTAATCAACGGCAGTTATTTTTGCTGCTAATTTGCATACGTCTGCTACAGCTGCTTATACATGTTAGGCTTGTTCAAAGATATATGCCTCAGATTATTATTGTTTTGAAAACCGGTTACCTTCCTGCGCTCGCGACGTTTCATGAATAAAGAGGAGGTAAAATCTTTAGAAGATATTTTCACCTTGAAGGACAAGAAATGGTATCCGCGTGGGACAGAACTAGCAGAAATAAGTTTTAGATGATACAACACGATGGCTTCTACATTGAATGATAGGCTACTTTTGTTGTACCTTGACGAATAAAGTAAATAAGTTACCAAAATATTTAATTACAGGTGTCTCAGCACAAACATATGCACGTTAATGATGCCAATTCTTACAACTACTCATGGGCTTTATACTTATCTCATTCTGATACCTGCAATTCTCAACTCTCTACATCAACTTGCTTTATCTAGTACATGCACATAAGACCAGCATTCCAAAGAGCTCTATCACTTTCATTTTACATACAAACACAAACTCTTCTACACTATAACTGTCATTGTACCTATCTTTGCGCCCATCCATTGCTTCATCACGATTACTCAACATACATCAACACACAATACTTAACACACAATAATCTGCACCCCGTTAAACGCTTAGCACTTAAAGTCTCTTGACTGTTCGAAGATATCTCGTATTATATAAATAATTGCTTATATCAAGGAAACATAATCACTCCATTAAAACATGAACAGAATGCAACTGAAGGCTTTACATCTCTCAAAACGTTTAGCCGCACAACTACATCAAACATTAGACCTGTCTGGTATTGTTAGACACATAACGACACGAGGCATCTTTCAAAGCATTGCAATAAAGGCTTCGACCAAAAACATAGCCTATATTGCAGTGCCCAGAAAGCCGGCCTTCATGAATTTCCAAACTGCTTATATCTATTCTGCAGTCTAAACAAGGTGGGTAAACTGCTTCCATATCACCTGTGTTGCACGGTTTGCACAGGCCATGATAATTGCCCTTCTTTTAGAGACTAATGTATACTAACTTCTTTGATATTATTAGCAGAGGCACATAAAATTATATTTGTGTGTGTATGTGTATGTATGAATGAGAGAGAAGAAGAGAGGGAGAGAGAGAGACAGAGAGAGAAAGCGTGAGATTCCTACCTGTTAGTTGTGAAAAGCATCTCGGTTGAGGCCACCCCAAGAAAGGTACATGCGTGTGCGTGCGTATTTGTGTGCGTATGCGTCTACAAGTATACGCAGATGCATATATATACACATGCATTCATGCACATACATGCACGCACTAACACACGCACAACACGCACACACACACATATCTACATGTAGATATATATGTACATATATATACAAATGCATGTGCGTGTGCCTGTGTGTGTGCATGTGTGTTTCATTGAATATTGTGTTTAAGTTGTTCTTCTTTTATTCAAGATTCTTTGTATTTCCTTATTACTTATTTTAGATAATTTAGATCAATAAATTTCTTGAATATATATTCGACTTTTCCAAACATTCGTATGTCTCTTTTAGGGAATTGTAATGGATTTGGCGTCTGCATTATTTCTTATATATTGGTTGAATTCCTATAAAATTTTTCGGTAGAGGACTTCGACTGTTATGCTTCTGATTCGGCTGTCATGTGTCTATTCATTTTGTTTTTGGTGTTGCAGAGGTAGAAAAATGTATATGTATTCAGCCAGAATGAAAGAAAATAGCAACAAAGACGCCAAGTCTATTTCAGTTTTGAAAATATGACTGTGCTAGTTTAGAAGCGTCTAATATGGATGTAGGGACTTTATTGTTCTAAGCTCGGTGCGAAAAAAAAAATAATAATAACGTTTAATAGAAAATGTGAGTAGTTTTTAACGTAAATGCTAAGGCTTCAACACAATCGTGTAATTAAAGAAGCATGCATAGAAGCGGTGTTCCCACCACATATTTAAATATATGCTAGACAGATAATTATATACATACATACACGCAAAGATATGTGTGCGTGTGTGTGTGTATTTGCGGGTACGCAGTTGGGTACTCTGATCGCTTGGTGCGTCGTGTTCTTGAACAAAGCACTGTGGTTTGCGATTACTTCGAACTCTACATACAATATACTGAGCACCTGTACACGTAATGTCGATTTAATAGAGGGAATGAGCTAATGTGCCACACAAATATTATTCATTAGTAAAAGCAGATCACATGTGTAGTTTCTACAAAAATATTTGGCGAACACTCACCTGCCAATTACAACAGGAGAATCAAGAACGATACACATTAGTCTTTTAGCTTTTACTTCTTTCACTGATTGAACTAGGTCTATACTGGTGCACGCCTTTAGGGGTGTAGTTTGACAGATTTAACCCCTGTACGCATTTTTATGTTATGTCTGGTATTTATTCTTCTACTAGCACATCCATCTTAAACTTCAGATGGATTCTTCGCCAAAAGAATGGAAACTGACAAAGTGAACACTAGAGGGTCTAACAAAGAATTTAGAAATGTACTTCAGCTTAATGTTGACTTTAGTGTGTACTGTGTGCACACGCGTGTGAGAGTATGAGAGAGAGAAAGGATAACACATACAAGTGTATATATAAATATATATACTCGTGTATATAAATCTGGCCCCTCTAAATTTCTGTTCACTCTTGATATCACAAGTCTGTATACGGCGATCCCACACAACGAAAGAATTCTTATGCTGAAACACTTTCTGCTTAATTTGATTTATATATGTATATATATATATATATATATATGTGTGTGTGTGTGTGTGTGTGTGTGTGTGTGTGTGTGTGTGTGTGTGTGTGTGTGTGTGTGTTTATATTTATAATTTGCGGACTTCTTTCAATTTCCGTCTACCAAATCCACTCACAAGGTTTTGGTTGACGTGGGACTATAGTAGAAGATATTTACCCAAATAACCTTGCAGTGAGGCTCGATCCAGGACTGTAATGCTGGGAAGCAAACTTCTTAACCACACATCAATGTAAATCAAATTTCCGTGGAAGAATTTCTAATTAAGCATTTGCTTTATGCATAAATAATAGTAATTAATCTTGGGAAGCAAGTTCATTGCTCTGAGATAATTCTAGAATAATTAATCCTCGATCGGGTTTTCAAAGAAAACTTTCTCGGTATAAATTTATTGTTTCATTCATCCAGCATCACCGAAACAGGTAGTAGATAAAATTAATTACCTTTAATAATTACATCTATAAAATGCGAGACATTAACTTTTCCTTATCTCATTTTATATCTTAAATCTGTTAAACTCTTATTTCCGCAAGACGTGTATGTTGTGTGTGTGAGGGGGATGTACGTGCGCGTGTGTGTTGGTGATAATGAGACGTAGTATAATGCAAATACATATCAGCGAACGAGGAAGTATTTACATATTTATGTATTCTCCATGCTTTATTCCTCTCGACTTATAAAAATGTTTTGATTGTTCTTTCGAGAGATATTCTTTTCCAAAACACCGTCTGATCGTGTAAAAGCAAAATATTTGTTATAACTTATCATTTGCTTTTACAAATATATTTTTAGCATATTTTTTAGAAATAATACTGTTGAATAAATTCTAAATTCAGAATAGCAAGTCTCATATGTTTTTCTAGGTATAGCAATATTGTTTGAATGACGAAGTGTTTGTAAAATTTTACGTATTGCTGACATCTTCCCTTATGCCTATTTGTGTAGTCAGTATATTGATTTAGTAGTTGTTTCCTTGAGTGCTTAGTCTTGAGCTCTGCAAGATGTATGTTGATCGTTTTACCATCAGTATAATCACTGTATTTTAAGCTTGCATTTCAACAAATATATATCGATAGACAAACAAACACACACATATGCACACACACACACACACACACACACACACACACACACACACACAGATACACACACACACACTCATCTATATATACATGTATGTATGTACGTATGTATGAATAGATGGATGAATAGATGAATATATACGCGACGGCGATACGTATGTGTGTGTATATATATATGTATATATGTATGTTTTTATGCATATTTATATGTTTATATATATATATATATATATATATATAAACACACACATATACATATATGTGTGTCTCTGTGTGTGTGTGTGTGTGCGTATGTTTGTGTGTGTGTGTGGTGTATCAGTGGAAGAGTTTAAATTATTTATTATGTAAGGCCAGTCAGAACATGTTCATAGACAAGGTTTTCTGCCAGCAGAGATATGGCTACTGCATTCATTCACATGATGATCATGAATATCATCATTTCAGTAATTGTGGCGATGATGAAAATAATGAAGAAGGAACAAAGATCGGTTTCCTTTCTGCGTCTTCGTGATCTTCCCTATTACATATGTGTGTGTGTCTGTGTATACTTGTGTGTGTATCTGTATATATATATATATATTACTATTCTACTCTTTTACATATTTCAGTCATTTGACCTGAAGACCTGTTCTTTGTAAACCTAGTACTTATTCTCTCGGCTTCTCTTGCCGAACCGCTAAGTTTCGGGGACATAAATACACCAGCATTGGTTGTTAAACGTTAGTGAGGCGAGAAAAACAAACTCACACACACACACACACGCAATAAATAAATAAGTAAATATATATATATATATATATATATATATATATATATATAAACATAATTAAGGGATCAGCAAATATTTGCTTCACCATATACCGAAGTTCAGAAAAAGCAGCTAAAAAAGCTGAGAATCCCACAGATAGCATCACTTGTAA
>NC_068984.1:47109015-47117203 GCF_001194135.2 Octopus bimaculoides | reverse complement strand
TATATATATAATGATATTTTTATACAAGTTTAAAGCTTATGGCGATCCCCGTGCAATGATTAAGGAACCAGCCTCCCTCCTTCTGTCAGATTTAAGACCTATATTAGTTCGTATTTGTTTTTATGTAAACAAACTTTCTATATATGCTTTCGGTGCGAGTGGTTTTGTTATACGGTGCTGTAGTTTACATTCCTGTAAATAGTAATAATGGTATTTGTATATAAGCTTTAACCTTATGGCGATCTCCGTGCAATGACTAAGGAAAATAGTCTAATAACAGGACATATAAGCGTTCGACAAAAGCTTTCCTATCCGCGTGGGACTCGGACCCACATACCTTTTTTAACGTGACTAAGTGTGTTACCTTTACACCTGCGAACCATTCGCACCGAAAGCATATATAGAAAGAACCCCTTATATGATGATAGATACCGATCATGCTCGGCAAGGGTCATCTGTGGAGTTTCGCAAAGCATTGTATAGGGCCAAGTTATTTTCACTATTTACATCAATGAAATCTTTGACGTTATCAAACACAGCAGAATTAGAATTTTTGCGAAAGACTCTAAACTTCTGATGGCCGTTGACTGGGCAAAAGTTCAGTTAGATCTGCATATTGTGTTTATCCGATGGGCAGAAAAACAATATGCCACTAAACGAGATTAAATTTCAATGAATTCACTTCAATATTTAGGCTGTACTGAAACTACCATACACATTTCATTCGGGCGAAAATCTTGTGGCATCAGTCAGCACCAGGGACCTCTGAGTGACTGTCAACAACAGGATACGCTAGAGTACCCATATAAACAACAAAGTCGACATGGCTGCAGAGTTGCTCCTCAACCCTCAGGACTTTCCGATCTAGAGAGACTCCTACCTTTATCCTTTTCTTCTCCACCATCGCTGTCCTCACCTTGAATACTATTGCCCACTATGATCTCCCTACACAAAACGAAATATCATAACAAATGAAATATCTCACAGATTGATCATAAAAATAAATAGACGATATCACGTATTGAATATTGGGATCCTCGAACGTTACCATGAGCGGTATTTATTTGTATGATGTGAAAAATATTCCAAAAGCACTGTCCCAGTAATACAGGAATTAAATTTAAAATTCACCCAAGGCCATCCTACCTTTACAAAAATCTTGTTCGCTTCACGTCAGTACACAAAGACACAGCTAATTCACCTCAACTCGCCCTGCTCTCTTTAATATTAAGCCAAGACACATAAGAGAAGGAAAAGATTTCATAGCATTCAAACGGGCACTGGGCAAATGTCTCAAACAAGTTCCAGATAAAACGCCTACACCATTATGTAATTCTGCGAACAAGAACTTTTCACTCGCATGGTCTATAGTGTTCATTCAATGACAGTAAAATGAATCATTAAATAAATTTACCCGGCGGTGCTATTAAGTTAGACATAGTCTAGGTATATATATCTATATATGATACACATATATCTAGATGTTATTGTTCAGTTCTATTTTTAAGATCTCTGACTGAACATGAGTCTTTAAAAGGCATTTTGTACTGAACATGCAATGTTTCCAATCTTTTATAGCAGCGCATATTTGCTTTGCATATGCTTGCTTGTAATACTCTATCCAGAGGATTAAAAAAAAGGTCTTAACTGTGAAGAGATGTGTCTATCCGTGACCATTTAATAACGATTTGGGGACCTGTGTTTTAGTTGTACTTCCTTTTATTCTGACGGTTTGCATGAGTTGGTTTTATCTAACAACATCTACATCACAAATATTATGCAGATGAAGGACATTATGTATCTATTATAGTTGTTTTATTTTATAAGTATTGTACGTATACTGGTGCTGTGCAATGTCTTATTTTATTGGAAATATGCAACAATATTCCTGATATTTCACGATTTGAACGTTAAATAATTTTCCACCCAAAGCAATGACGTTATTGGGGATTTCTCACGATATGGTAACCGACAGCTATACTAGATCCTCTAATATTTGTCGTAAACATTTGCCCTTCTCCTTAGCATTAGTTCTACAAGAGAAACTTATTTTTTTTATTTTGAGCAATTAATTGGAGCATTTCCTTTCTAGCTTTGAATCGTATTTGTTAATGCCAGCTTTCCACACCAACCTGACAATTACATTTTATTCCTATATAAGTCCTTAGCCTTTGCTAGTTTCTTCTCCTTAGCTCGCGTTAAATCTTTGAAAATTGCACCTCATCACTGCATGGTGGTCTTCTATTTTTATATCTCTAGGTTTCATTTTCCATCCTGGCAAAACATAACCGTTTACATTATATCAACTAAATTTATTATAGCCTCCATATTAACTAATTTTAGTAGTTGGTGTTGTAAGATATCATTATCATACTGTTGGAGATTTTCCACAAGTTATTATTGTTTCAGCTTCTCTCCTGCTTTAATTATTCAGGATTTTACAATAGAATTGCATTCAAGCGTGGAAGAAAAAACAATAACCATTCACCAAACTCTCCTTCTCTTCTACCGTAGCTCTTGACAGTTTGTTGCTGTTGCGATAGATATTTATTCAGTTGCATTACTTAATGGGTATGTATTCTTTTTCATCAGAAGGTTTCGAGATATTTTGGTTTTTTGTTCTCCGCCATGAAGCAAAATGAAAAATTTGTTATGTTCACACCTTTGTTAAATTTCTTGGGTTGACACGGATAGTTTGAATAGTTAATGTGGTTTATTCTAGGAATTTTGATCTGAAGCAGCTTTTAAGTTTGCCACAAACACTCGTTCTCATTATTGTTTGTTCGTTATAGTTTGTTATTTTCGCAATAAAACAGTTTAATATACGTTAATATACCTCTTTATAATACACAATCCTGTTCTCTATTCTTACCTCTGTACCGATTACATTAAATCCCTCCGAATACTACACTAACAAGTTGCATTATAATACTACGCAGTATTGAACTTGTTAAACAAACTAAAACCATGTTTCTGCATTAGTACATAGCATTTTAAGCAAAAATACCAGAATAACATTATTTCATTTCCTTGCTGAAAGTCTTCTTCAGTTCACTTAGTGTACTCACAGGCATTAAAAACAAACAAAAAACGTGCAACTTATTTAGACTATACACCTTTTTAATGTGATGTCTGTGTGATATATGAAAGTAGATGGAACATCAACCGATTTGTATCTGAAGAATTGCTTACCACTACCAGGCGAACAACACAATACCTAATGGACAATAACAGCAAAAGCCAATTGTGACCATTTATGGTTTCACATTTTGGAAGAAGGCTAGTTGTTTTAAGATATAGGGGTAGACATATTACGTAATTCCCAGTGTTCAAGTGAAATTTATTTTAACATCCTGAAAGGCTGGAAGCTAAAGTCGACCTCAGCAGAATTTGAACGCAGATCGTAAAGAGCTGGAAGGAATTAGACATTTTGTCTGACTTGCTATTGATTCTGCAAACGAGTTGCCTTCTTTAACAAAATTAATAACACTACTAAAGAAGTATCCGAATTAAAACAGTGTCGACCAAGAAGAACAGCAGTTTGATGAAATGGAATGAGACAACTTTAAATTCTCTCTTGGATGTAATTCAGTCTATTATAAATAAAATAGTCAACTTTGATAGTAAAAATTTTAAATGTTTCCTGAAAGAGTTATTGCAAAAGCAAAAGTTTTCTTTGCATCTGTTTTTATTACACGTTAACGCCCATGGAGGAGAACCGGCTGAACATACCTACTTAATAGTTAGTGTTTTTTACAGTGATATTGATTAACTTGTCTGTGCGCTTACGGTTCTTAGTTTTTAATACTGGCCGTTATGTCGACTTTTGTTCTGTTATCTTAGCTAAAAACTCTCCCCAGTTAGATATAACTTTCAGCCCGTATGTTTTCTTTTTCTATTTTCGGGAGAATTAAATTCGATTAGTAGTCATCACTAACGTTTTTCTAGTATCAATTTTAAGATAATTTTAAATTGAATATATTGCCAGGCTAACTCTACACTTCTTTTAGTTAACGATCAGTCGATGAAAAAGAAAAGAGAAAAGAAAACAACAAAAAGAGATGATTGCAAATTATAGATAGTCTATGTGATTTTTTTATGTTTCATTGTCTGCTTCATATTTCCTGCTTTCATTACCGCCAAGTCTATATATTCAGCAACTAAATTTAATCGCAAAGGATGACACAGCTTTGAGGGCATCGTGTTTTAACTTCCAACCAGTTTGTTATTTCGTTGTCGATGATAGAGTACCGTTTGATGAATTTATTAATCCTATTTCCTCTGTCAAATTGCTTTAAGGGAAAACTATAATTACTTGATGTTTCCTTCGAACGTCTCCATGAAACGCTTCAGAGGTCTAAACATTATATATGACTCATAAATCACATAAATCACATAAATCACCTGCCCTGTCTACTTTCATATGTGCCAATTGACCTCATTATTTTATGAATAGCAGGCGACATTAATAGTGTACTAGCAATAGAAGCATATGTGTTTCATGACACCAATTTTCTATTGTTGCCTCTGCCAATATTAATTTTGGACATTGAAATCATTCTTTAGCATCTCCCTCTTAATATTCCTTCTTTTCTGTATTCATTCGTTGACAACAAATACCTTTGTTCTAAAAGATGTGTCTGAATTTGCTTACATATCCTGTACACCAGAAGTGTAAAGATGGTTTCAAATTTTGGCACAGAACTAGTAGTTTTTGAGGGGAGAGGGATATCGTTTACATCAATCTCAGTACTTGACTAGTATTTATTTTATCGATGGTGAAGGGGACGATAAGCAAAGTTGAGTTCTGAAGAACTTTAACTTTAAATATAAAAGTAGACGAAATGCCGCTAAGAATGTTGATCGACGTGCTAACCACACTGCCGGCTCACCGATTTAGGATCTTTTTTAAAACGGGGGCCACATTTTTCATTAACTAAACACTTTGAAACTTGGAACACTGGTAGAATGTGTCATATAAAACATCTTTTTCTCTTAGTCTTCTTTTAAAAAAAAGAAATCCCCAAGTTATTCCATGTTAAAGTTGTCGTATTTCTGTAATTTCAACCAATCACTGACGTCCATTCAGCCGATATACATTAAGTGCCGACTACATAAACAAACGATTCTGAAACAATTAACCCTAACACTAACCCTAACCCTAAGCTTAGGGTTAGGGTTAGGGTTAGGGTTAAAGCAAATTTAAAATGAAAAAAGCAAATAAAACGAAGGTATGGAGATTAAATACGCTTTACATCGCTTAATCAGCCAAAGGAGTAAATATAAACAACTGAATACTTGTCAGTGATTGGTCGAAATTATCGAAATAAGACAATTTTTTACATGAAATAAATTCGAATACAAACATATTTTTCTGTTCTATAACACAAAATAGATAAGTATACGAAGTTTGAAAGTCTTTCGGTACCAAACGTAAAACATTAATGAAAAATGTGGCCCCCGTTTTAAAATAGATCCCCGATTTATACTAGATGCGTAATAATCTTAAAAAAATTTGATAATATCTTTTTTTTTTTTTGACTTCTAGACTTACTTTTCTTTTATGATAGAGAAGGGAAAAGGTTGGTTAATAGTGGCTAATAGTGACTGTTAGTGACTATATGCTTCTGTTAGAAGATTCGAACAGTCAACATCTGAAGTCTTATCACAAGCCATAAAGTAGCGATAGTTAAATTTCCATTTGAGCTGTTGCATTTGATTTTGCCTTGGTATCTTTCTACCTGGATTAGATGGATAGTGTCTTAAAAATATTACTGTCATATCATATCAAATGCAGCAAGAGCGTAACCAGTTTTGCATTGTAACTAAGTTTCATTTTCATAATTTTATACGAAACGTTCATCTTTCAATATTAACTTTGTATTTTCTTTTTATTTCCAATTTTTCCAACGTATTTTTGTTAATCTATTCCTCTATTGCAGCTCCTCTTATATATTAATACTTATTGCATTGTCTTTCGATCTTTCGTTGATTTCATACAATCTTATGAACAAAATTGCTAGTGTAAGCTAATACTACACACACACACAAACACATACGCACATACACACACACTTAAACACACACACATGCACATATATGTATGCACACACAGACGCAGACACACTTAATCACTCTCTCTCTCACTTGAACACACACACACATGCACATATGCATATACACATACGAGGTGGTATGAAGAGGTTCAGGACTGCTTAATAAAAACTAACTTATTTACCAAAGTTTTAACATCTACTTCCAAATAGGAAACTTTCGCAGCAATACACCGGTCTCAACGTCCCTGCCACCTTCGAAATCCAGCCTGGAAGTTGTTTTCTGTAAGCGAGTCGAGGACTTTCTGCGAATCGCTCTAAATATCGACAACATTAAAACGGCGACTGTTGAGCTGCATTTCCATCTTAGAGAAGAGATGGAAGTCTGCAGGTGCTAAATCTGGCGAATGGGGCGAGTGCAGAAGCGATATCAAGTTGTTTTGACGAAAACTCCCCGTAGAACTCTCGATTGACGGTCTGGCCCCAGCGGACGAGTTTTTGATGCACAGTATCGTGGATGTCGAAAAAACGATCAGCATGCTCTTGATTGACCTGCGGCTCTGTCGTACCTTTTGAAGTGCCCGTAACACACGGAACATTGAGTACGATCGATTGCCTAATCGCCGTAAGCTTCCCAATGCATACTCAATGTCTCTGTACCAGACTTCCCAAATCTAACACAACATTTCACATAAGCCCTTTGTCCCAACTTCCAGTCTATAATAAAAATCGCAGACTACCGTGTATACGCGGTCACACAGATAAATTTTTTCACAGCTTCCAAAGTAAACACAACGATGCCACTCGGAACACTGCCTCACTGATAGGTCTCACTGCACATGCAACTGTGTGCTGCCATGTCTTTTTGTTAGCGCGCTACAGAACTAGTCAGGGAATGTTTTGATACCAGCTCATAAGTATCAATTCTATAATGATGCATTTAGTCTGATGGCCTATAAATTAATAGGAACTAACTCAAATAGTTAATAGAAGGTAAAAATAAATGGTCATCGTGATGAATTCTGTAGAACTAAGTATTTATCATTTGATAAATGATGCCAAAAAATTACACATGCATACTTATATATATATAGATACACACACGCATACACAGACACGCAGACGCGCACACACATACGCACGCGCATGTAAAACAAGACAGGAATTTATGTTATTGCGATACCATGAATTCCGGTCTGTGTTCTAATATATCCATATTCTGCGACTAATATACTGCACCAGGATTTTCATTTTATATGGATAGTTTTCTTCTCCAAGATAAAACATCCACATATAAACCACAACCGGGATTCTCAGGAATGTTTTATGTTGTTTCAACTCGGATTTTATACTTTCTCTCTATCTCTCTATGTATGTATATATACATATATACATACGAAGAGAGAGAGAAAGAAAGAAAGAAAGAAAGAAAGAAAAAAAGAGAGAGAGTGAGAGACTATAAAATCCGAGCTATTACAACATAAAACATTCCTGCGAATCTCAGCTCTCTTTTATAGGTGGTTTATTTTGAAAAAGAAAACTATCCATACAAAATGAAATTACCAGTAAAGTATGCTAGTCGCAGAATAAGGATATATTACAACACAGACTGGAATTTTGCAATGTAACCATCATTTGACAAACGGTATGTTTTTCCTTGATGAGCGGAGTACTGCTCCTTGAGTAATTACTTCTTCCGAGTGTCTGCTTGCTAGAGAATATATGTAACCTCGAATTTACCAAGTCCATTCCATGAATTTGGATATGTATGTATGTATGTATACACACACACACACACACATATGTATATATATATATATATATTTACAAGTATGTGTTTATATGTGTATACATATATATGTTTAATAAATGTATATGTGTGTGTGTGTGTGTGTGTGCGTGCATGTGTGTATTCTTTTATTCTTTTACTTGTTTCAGTCATTAGAGTGCGGCGATGCTGGGGCGCCATCTTTAATTTTTAGTCGAATGAATCGAGCCAAGTACATGTTTTTTAAGTCAGTTGTCACCGGTTTTCAAGCGGTACTGTAGGGGAACAAACGCAGACACAAAACACACACACACACACACACACACACACACATACACACACACATGTATATATATATATATGTATA
>NC_068984.1:47106815-47109005 GCF_001194135.2 Octopus bimaculoides | reverse complement strand
ACACACACATGTATATATATATATATGTATATACGACGGGCTTCTTTCAGTTTCCGTCTACCAAATCCACTCACAAGGCTTCAAAATAAATTCAAGTTATTAAATAATGACTAGTTGCTAGGGATGGATGATCCCTGTGCTGAGAAACTTGATATGTGGAAATGAAAACCTGTTCCTAGTTTTAACTAAATACAAAATATTTGGCTAAAAAAGAAAGTTTCGAATAAGTGGAAAGATATGCTACTGGTATTTCTCTTTAAAAGGAATGGTAGGAAGGGTGATTGTGGGAACTTCTTGGGAGTATCTTTTCTCCCTGATGTAGGCATTGTGGTGTATAGTTTTATGCTGGGTAGACATACAACATTGAGGACGTTTTCCTTGAATCTTAGTAAGGTTTTACAAATGGCAGGTAGGTAACAAATATAATTCGTGTTACAAAATATCAGGGAAATGCATTGAGGAGAATTGAAATTCTGTGAATTAAATGCCTTACGGAACATTCTGAAGATGCTTGAGTTTTCGCATAAGTTGTTTCTGTGGTTAGATCTCTCCATGATGCGATAAAAACAAGTGTCAACGTGGTTAGTATGCTCGCTGCTTGAGTTTTCTTTTTTTTTGCAAAACTATGAAGCAATGGGCTTTACCTTCCCCAACAGTGTGTGCAGTTTACTTTTCTGTGACTTTGTGATGGTTTTTGAGTGTTGATTAGATGGGGGTCTTCATAAGGTACCATACAACTGGTCGGGATTATGAATATAGGATAGAATATAGGATATTACAAAGACATAACTGCTCTCATTACTAATAGGCGAATTCCTGTTTGATAACGACTGAGATCTTGTTGCTCACACCTTGAGTGACATGTAGCATCACATGGATGATCCATCGATAGCATGCAATACATTAGTCCTAATAATCAATCTTAAAAGAATCACATTCGTAATATAGCAGCATGCTCCAGATAATGCCTACTCTGAGTCAAACATATGTTTGGACAGAAATTATTGATAATACATTCTTGTATTTAGGCACTACTATGATCATGACGTATATTCTTGATGATAAATCTCCCTCTGTACTAGTGATGCATTATGAAATTGGACTGAAATTCATGCTCTTGACACTAACATTCAATTGACACAATATTGAAGGTCGGCAAATAATTGTATGTTGTCTTGGTTGCTATATGCTTGTAAGGAGAATATGCAAAATGCCGGAGCTATTTCACTAAGAATGCCTTCCCCGTATAATGGATATTCGATGGGAAAAGCGAGTTACGCTGGTTTCTTTGAACGCTATCAGTCTAAAAGTACAGAGTAAGTCTGTGACGAGAAGAATAGAGTGTTTATGTGGCCAAGATCGAAAACGATTGAATTCCTACGCAATTTCTATACCATAGGTTAGCCAAGAGTAAAACACCAGTGCCCAAGCCAAAATGAAGATATACTGTCTGCATCAATTTTATACGGTTGAATGTTAAAAATATATATACTAAAACCTCGCTCTAGACGGTTCCACGGGGAGGAAAGCCGTGCATTATGGGAAGGGAGAGTTCTTAAGTGTGTGTGAGCGTGTGCGTGTATGTGTGTGTTCTAATAAACTTACATAAAATATATTAGTTTTAATTTGCATGCATCCTTGCATACTTTTTTGACGTGTACTTATGTATCTGGGAGTTTGCATATCTGTCTGCGCATGCGTTTCTAAGATTTGCACTGAGGATCCATTGCCTCATACATGAATATGTTGCTGCAGATATGGTTAATATCGATGTTGTTATTCTTATTTTTATAGATATCAGGGTTAAGTCGTGAATCAACGCTTCTTTAAAGGCGTGGGGATTAGTATTGTCTGATCCATAGTAATCCGATTTACGGAAAATCACCCTGAGTTGCATTACTTCATAAGTGTCAACATTTTGAATGATTGCAATGTTGGGTACATATATGGAAATATCAGCAAATACACTTACCCCTATACAAACTCACACAGACTCATCCTCTCACTGAAACACACACACACACACACACACACACATACATATGTATATACATATATATATATACACACACATATACATATTAACCTATACATATACATATATATATATATATATACACACACACACACACACACACATATATATATATATATATATATATATATATATATATATATATATGTATATGT
>NC_068984.1:47103343-47105458 GCF_001194135.2 Octopus bimaculoides | reverse complement strand
TATACGTATATTTATATATATGTGTGTGTGTGTATCTGTGTCTGTGTGTGTCTCTGTGTGTGTAAATAATTAGTAAGTAAGAAAATGTAGAGTTTAAATGGATATAAATTAATTTATTAATATACTGTTAATTCAGCCTACATTTTTTTTTAACTTAGACTTAATAATATTACGAACCTATAGAATAAAATAAGCTTTCATTTTGAAGATTTAGAGTGAAATATCATCAACGCCAATGGACATTAAAGAAACTACATACTGATCAACTGAGATTCTTCAACAGAGTACATGATATATCTACAAACTCTTTTGCGTCTTGCCCTCGTAATGGTAATGTTGGTTCTTTACTCGCTGATCGATTTCGTCAGATTGTTAAATTTTCAGTGATATTGTGGCTTATCTGAGTATTGTTCGAATTTTAGCTCTAGTAATGTTGGTACTATCTTGTACCCTTAATTATAAATTTATAACTTTACCTTGTTGGTTGTTACGCTTGCTAGCCACTTATTATTTATTAATAAAATTATCTTTATCTATATATATCAATTGTATTTCTGTATTTACTTTAATGTTTGTATATTGTAATTATACCCATTTATTTGTGGTATTCAACTGATGTACCAGTGAGAATTGAATGTTTTACATCCATTTGAAGGAATTGTTTTCCTTCGTTTGATTCATAATATATACACTTTTTACTCTTTTACTCTTTTAATTGTTTCAGTCATTTGACTGCGGCCATGCTGGAGCACCGCCTTTAGTCGAGAAAATCAACCCCAGGATTTATTCTTTGTAAACCGAGTACTTATTCTATCGGTCTCTTTTTGCCGAACCGCTAGGTTACAGGAACGTAAACACACCAGCAACGGTTTTCAAGCGATGGTGGGGGGACAAACACAGATAGAAACATACATATATATATGTACGACAGGCTTCTTTCAATTTCCGTCTACCAAATCCACTCACAAAGCTTTGGTCGGCCCGAGGCTATAGTAGAATACGGTTGCTCAAGGTGCCACGCAGTGGGACTGAACCCGGAACCATGTGGTTGGGATATCTATATATTACTTGAGTAATATTATACGTTTTTTGTTTTACTGTTATCAATGGAGAAATTACCAATTGATTTATCTTTAAAAGACATTCCTATTCCACCTAGGAAGAATTTCATGACGGAGCTGATTAATAAGATCATTGCGTTCATCCATAGAATATCTGTTGGATGGCTTTTTACCATGATTAGCATTTTGATAATGAAATGAACACTCATAATGAAGATGCAGATTTTTTTTTTTAAAGAAGTTGAAGACTAAGAAATTTCCACCTCCTAACCGCCATCTGAAGGCTTTTAAATACGGTTTATGGAACATAGTCGAGATTCCTAAATTTTGTTAAATATCCCCTTAGGGGAAATGAACAAATTTTCTTGACTTAATTATTTTATCTATTTGAATTTTGCTGTTCTGTGTATTGTATTTATTATGTAGTTGAATTATTAACGCTCACGCTTCTAACATAGGTATTTTTGGATCAGTCTATTTGGTAATTTAGCAGTCCTTACATATACTTTTTGTCTATTTTTTTCTTTTAACTAAATCCCCGAGGAGACTTATATATGTAGATGTGGCTTTTTAATAAATTCACCAGTGTATATGAGTCGAAACAAATTGTTGGCTTTATATTGTTTTTATAATTTGTTATGTATAATATATTATATCTTTTAATAGTGTATTATTTTATAATGTAAATATTTTTTTAGTATGTTAATTGTAGTTATCGATTTACTTTAATATTTGTATATTGTAATTATACCCTCTTATTTGTGGTACTCAACTGATGTACCAGTGAGAATTGGATGTTTTACGTCTATTTGAAAGAATTGTTTTTTCCTTCGTTTGATTTATATATATATATTTTTTTTATATATATCTGTGTGAGTGTGTGTGTGTGTGTGTGTGTGTGGAAGTGCAATGGTCCAGTGGTTAGGGCAACGGACTCGCGGTCGTAGGATCGCGGTTTCGATTCCCAGACCGGGTGTTGTGAGTGTTTATTGAGAGAAAACACCTAAAGCTCCACCTGCTGTACTCTTTCACCAAAACTTTCACTCATTCTTTC
>NC_068984.1:47097907-47103149 GCF_001194135.2 Octopus bimaculoides | reverse complement strand
GATAAATAGATTGATAGATCAAAAGATAGATAGATGGATATTTATACGTTTGTCTATATATATGAACTCAAAGAACGGAATTTGAACAAATTCGAATCTATAAAAAATTCAAATCCCATGAACTGAGAAATAATAAGTGCAGAGTGTCTTAATAAGTTATATCTAAGGACAAACTGGTAGATATAAAATTAATGCCTATGAACACGAAGAGGTTGCAGGTGCCTGCTGTTGCAATATTTTGCAAGTATAATGCGATTAAAGAACACGCATTCTTTACCGTTGATTAAGCACACATGGCGCTTTTATATACATACAGCAAACACATACAAACACACATGCGTCAACTGGGAATCTTCACATGAATAGTGATATGGAAAGATACAGGAAGTAGAGGCTCGTGATCAGTACAGACAGCCTTTGAATGTCATATATTCTTTCTCAGACCACACTTGCTAAACAACAGCAGCAAATATTAATACATTAACACAATTTTGTAAACTGAAGGCAACAATTTACTTCGTACCGTGGCTGAGCTCCCCAGGAAGGACTGGTGACCTCCCATTCAAGACTGATGACCTCCCGTTCAAGACCAAAGCAGCAAGAATAATAGATCTCAAAGAAGAACTGGATGCGAAATGCTAAGCATACTAAGAATAATTCTTTAGCTAATAACAATACCTTGTGTACTGGATTGGATGGAAACAGAATAAAGTGTATATAATTTTAAAATCAGTTAGCAAACCTAAGTCTAATTATAATTAGTGACGAAAAATAGGAGCATTAATATGAATATTAGTAATAATGATCATACGGATAAGAATATGAATAAAAAAAAAGAAAACTCAGACTAACGTAACATCCAATAAACTATGTAATTGTAGGGTCCCTGGCCCCTGTCTACTTGTAGGCTCATATTGCTGCTACAACTTTGTCTATAAATATGTGGTTACTGTATCTAATGGCTAGAAGAAGGTATATATTGGGATTACGACCGACTTCAAAAAGAGATACTGATCCCACATGAATTCTTTCACAAACCCTACATGCAAGACATCCACCACTTCATTGGTCTTTGTGAATAAACGTAGAGATAGAAATTTAACGCATGAACTATCATGGTTCATAACTGCCAGCGATTCCCCGTTTAGTAATGGATGGGATAGATGTGGAATATGTATTCCGGAATCGTATCTAATTCTAAAATTATTTAATGATAATATGCTGAACAAATTTTCACTTGTGATTCCTTCATGTGCAAATAAGTTCTATTCAACATTTCTAAGGACACACAAAATTAGACCTGCTAACTAAATCTATTAAAACTTACCTAATTAATATTTGACTGTCTTTACCGTGAATCTTAGATTCTTCCATTGTAGTCAGTATGAGCTCTCTACACTTAATAATAATAATACAAAACATACCCATAAGTTCTATTCAACATTTCTAAGGACATATAGAATTAGATTGGGTAACTAAACCTATTAAAACTTATATTATTAATATTTAAATTCTTGACCATGAACTTTAGATCCTCCCATTCTTGAGAGTATATTATCATTTGCATATGAGCTTTGAACATTTATTAAAAAATTAAAGAGTTCTCCTTTTTTAATCTCTCAAATTATTATTATGTAGGATTTCATCACGAAGGAAACCATCCTGATAAGTGGGGCATTATGTTTTTGTATATGGAATACTTAAAATGCCATTTATACAGTTAATTTATCCGTGAAACGGCCGTAGATGATATCCTTTACTCGAATATGTATATTTATCTCATCTAATGATTTTTACTAAATTTATTTACCCCTGAATTTTAAAATTTTGAACTCTCATCCGACAATTCATATAAACATCACATTCTTAATCGATTGGAGCAGTTCCTTTTGGAAGCCTTTATCTTGGATTTTTGTCTTTGTATTTGTCACTTCTTTATTCGGTACCTGTACCAAACGTATATAATGCATTGTTTTTACATTTAACTTTTACACGTAATTTTATTCATTTATTTATATAAATTTATATGTATATTTATTTCACTGTGTGCTTTAGATTATGCTTTAGAATTTGTATTGATTGCCTAGACGTTTTCCTTATATAATTTCACTTATACTTATGTATGCATGTTTGTATGTATGTATGTATGTATGTATGTATTATATATTATTCAATAATCTCTGACTAGAAATTACATTAGTTCATGCGACGATAATTTAAAGCAAAAAAAAAAAAATGCTATGCAGTCTTCTTTCTTGCGCATGGACAAAAAAGAATATCGTAACTATTCGGCCATCCTGACATTCTGTAAATAAATTTATGTTGGAGAACTTATGACAAACATCAGTTTATATAATTTGCTTCCTATGAAAGTTTTCCCGTCATTGTTGGTACAACATCTGCGCTGGATGTTCCAAGTGCAATTAGATGCGTAATATTTAAGGGTCATCAGGGAGTCATGTCATTAAATTATGCTACACTGATCAGATGTAATTTAGTCCTTTGATATCTGTAACATAATGCAATAAGCTGTTCTCTTCATGATCCGTTTCGGTTATGAATCCTGTTGCCTTTGGAACATCCAGTACGGGTGTTCTAAGCAAGAACACCGAGAAAACTTGGGGAAAAAGGTATGAAATTGTTTTATAATAATTTGTCCAACATTTTCTCTGTATATAATAAGCAGAAATATTACAACCTATAATTGTAACCAAACTACTATAATAGAAGTAAATTTAAAATAGGTAATCTGCGTAGAGCTCGAAACCCCAGCAGTAGCAAATAGTAAGTCCAACTGTATGTGTTTGTGTGTATATATATATACACTAGCTTCCTGATAAAATTCTTGTAAAAGATTTTTATCCTATTATTGAATTTATTAATCATATATATATATATATATATATATGTATGTATGTATGTATGTATACTCATATGTGTGTGTGTTAAACAATCTGAGACAACAAAGGGAGGGAAATATTATACTATTTCCTTGTATTTAATTCTCTTATATCGACTCAGATGATAGAATAACTTTGATATCATTGAAACAGCTGTAAGACTAGTATTCTTTCTATAAATGTCCTAGAAATGTCACACGGCCTTGGCTTTGTTGTCTCATTTTATTTAACATATCCAGGGACACACAGGACCTGCATTAGACTCTTCACTCATACCATTAATAAACAGGGAGGTTAACAGCGGTCCTTCCGTAGCACCTACATAGTCTTAACTGCCTTTTCCATCTTCTAGATACCAAAATATCCCATATATATATATATATATATATATGTACACACACACACACACATACATACACACACACATATATATATATATCTTTAATTATACATACATACACACACGCACGCGCACACACACATACAATCACAAACGCACACACTTATATATAAGCAATTCAAATAAATGAATAAAATGAATGGACAACAAGAGGACAGTTCTCGAGGAGATTCAACGTCACGCAGTGTGACAAGGATGACCCTTTGAAATACAGGTACAACAGAAACAGGAAGAAAGAGCGAGAGAAAGAGTACAACAGGGTTCACCACCATGCCCTGCCGGAGCCTCGTGTAGTTTTTAGGTGGTTTTCGCTCAATAAACACTCACAACGCCCGGCTGGGAATCGAAATCACGATCCTATGACCGCGAGTCCACTGTCCTAATCACTGGGCCATTGCGCCTCCACCGTGCAACATAAGTTGGAGTGTTTTGCTCAAGAAAATAAAGCATCGCCCGGTCCTGGAAGCGAAAACATGACTACGCGACCGTGAGTGAATCACCCTAACCGCTAGTCCACGCACCTTAATATAAGTGCATGCATGCATACATACGTACATATATACATACATGCATACATACATACATACATACATACATACATACATACATACATACATAAATACATACATACATGAATATATACAATCATGATGATGTCATTTTTTATATATTTCTAGGCAGACGAAATACAGACTTTCGTTAAGACATCGACGTGCCAACGTACATACATATTTACTTATATTCAACTGAATAGCATTTAGTTATAATCAAGATTTGATGAAGTATAACAATTTTAGTTTCCAATTTATTCAGAATGGTAATCTAATTAAAATACAAAGAAATCTATAAAACATAGTTTTATCTTAATAGGAAAAAATCACTTATCGCTAAAAAAGAATATTAACTCCCTTCTTGTTTAAAAACTATGATGATAGTAAAATAACCAGCTGTAAAAACTCATTGCACCAAGTATACGTATACACACACACGGTTACACGCAGACATGCATATATGCACGCATACATAAATACATATATATAGACAGTCAGACAGACACACTGATAGATATTGATACATACATACATACATACATACATACACATATAAGTTTGTGGATATGTATGCAGGTAAGACATCGAAAAAGTCTAGTCGAGGGGAAAATGTGAGGTGGAGATAAAGCAAATAAAATGTATGGCAAAATAGTAATCTGTGTGCATTGCGTCTTTCTGGGATAGTAAGAATTAAATAACGCATATCCTTAAGAAAGATGCTTTTGATACATTGGGAAGTCAACAGTTTACTTTCGAATTACAAACACGCATATACATTTAAAAAAACTACTCGTTCTTGCACACAATCACTAATAAGATCCCCGTTGTTGTTGTTCAGTGTAAGCTATGACTTTAAATGACCTAGAGGTCTTAATGAAAATATATCCAGTTTCATATCGCTTTCTTTTACTTTTACTCCTTTCAGTAATTAGACTGCGGCAGTATTTTTTCTATCGGTCTCTATTGCCAAGCCATGAAATTAAGGGGACGTAAACACACCAACACCGAATGTCAGTCGGCGATGGAGCAAAAACGCAAACACAAACCCAATTACACACACACACACACACTCACACACACACTCACACACATAAATACGACGCAATTGCTAGGAAATACCCTTTCCTCTATTTGAGACCTCTACCTGGTCTTGCACTTCCGGTTTCCTTATTTGATGAATACATGCAGCCTATGCAACGAAATCCTGTTGAAGGTCACCCGATCGCGCATCAGGCTCTCCGTTTGTTTATCTGGTAACATTCTATTTACGGCCAGTTTGGTGTTCTCTATCCGTCTCAAATTTTCTGCAAGCTGCATTCCTGGCACCATTATTTGCAGTCTTCGGTCATTGTTCATTTGTTTCTGAAGCGCTCACATTATATTTTTTGTTT
>NC_068984.1:47086600-47097795 GCF_001194135.2 Octopus bimaculoides | reverse complement strand
GTGATCAGGAGACTTAAGTGGAACATATTGTTTCTGGGCATTAATAATGGAAAGTTTTTATTTTTAAAAATTTTGTTTTTACATGTAAAATACATTTTTTTTAAATGTTAGCATGTGTTGTCTTTTCTTTCTGATATGTCAGGTAGGACAAAAGTTTTGTAAATTTCAAGATAAAAGAAGTGATCAAAAGCAACACAGACGTTCATGTCAAATGAAATTTTCACTGTATGGTGCTGAGGTTTTGTTATGAGTTAAAAATATATTCTACAAATATGATTTCAAGAAAAGTTGGACTTGACGTGTTCGAGGGACAGAATGCATGGGAATCAAAACGAAGAGCAACCTAAAAGAGCATTACTTTATTACAGTTTTTTTTTTTTTTTTTTTTTAATGACTTTTGATGACAGACCTTAGAAGAGACTCAGAAATATTTTTATGAGGAACAGCTAGTGTTGAGAGAAAGAAAGTTAGAAATGATGAAAATAAAAAGAAAGAGGGAGCGATGAAAAGAGAAATATCTAACGTTCAGCTATTCATTATTTTTCCCCAGCTATTTTTACTTTTCTGCCTTTATACATGGATATCCCAGATATAATAGATAAAATGAAAAAAATAAGCACTATTATATGGCTTTCTTAAAATTCATATATTAGTGATATATATATATTCGTATTTACTCCTGAACATACATACGTTTAATATAACCGACCATTACAAAGCAAATTTTATTAATCACTGATCACTGTTTTTGTATTACGCGTACCTTGGACTGCGAGGTTTTCAGGTGTAATAGATCATAATCACACTCTAGAAAATGTAATCTATTTTAATTAACTTGTAATATTCAGAGTAATTAGGTTTCAAAAAGTTAATTTGGTATCCCTAATATCATGTAATGTTCTTTAGATTTGTTGGTTCTTTAAACGTTCCGATAAATTCTCTGGAAACACGCAAGAGGTTCCAGATATTTAATGAAAAATGATATTGCATTGCATTAGTCGAGAGGTAAATATGCACATATCTTTTCTTCTTATAGCTACAGATGTGTTAAATCATATTGCGACGTAAAACATGCTACTCCCCAGATAACTTATTTTCATGACTCAATGTATATGATTATCTATATGTGTGTTAATTTGCGTCTGTATGTTTCTGTATATTGCTATATAATACACGTGTTTGCCAGCAATTTTTCCATATCTGTACACGCGCAGGTGTGTGCGTACCCATAATTATATATGAGTGCACTATCATTTGTTTCATTTTGTAGTTTGTTTGGATCTCATGAATACGAGATTTTCATGTAAAGAAAGTCTTGATGAAAAATATCATTTGTTAGTCAAGGATGTTTTGCAATAAATATAATTATGTCTATACAGAGAACTGCTGTTAACCTGTATGTAATTAGATTCGTCGTCGATATAGAATCGATATTTGAATCTGGCTATCCATCCCTGGGGAAAGAACGGCCAAGATACATAAAAGAATCTACTACACCTATACTGGTCTCTTGATCATGTACATTTGCTTCCACATTCTTTTCTCCTAGAGCAGTTTTCTTTAGAGTTTTAATCCATAATTAGTGGAGTCACTGGAGATGTTTATTAGCTTTTGAATATTTTGTTCCAAGTATGCCATAGAATAACAAAGTTCAAGAGGAGACAAATCACAAACAACACTTATGAAGGTCTTTGATTTAGCTTCTAAAATTTTCAGATTGAATTGTTTACCTGCTGTGCAATAGGGGGCAAATGTTCCTATGAGAGAGTCTGGATAATAGGTGCTGGTGTATCGCTTAATTTAACAATGTTGTTCACTGAAATACGTTTCCCCACGGAACGGTTTGAGACGGAGTAGACTTTTATGTGTATTTTGAAGGAAATTTATACCAACAATATTTGATGGGAACACCAATGTTCTAAATATTCTTTTATCGAATGTATGTTACTTGACAAAAATTTTGGTGGAAGGTGAATCTCACCTTTATACATTTCTATGACTGTCTGATGTTAATTATCATATATCTTGTCGCTTTACCAGACCTACATGCATATTCAGACATTAGAAAAATGTTGTAGAATATGGATATCTGTAGGCAACGCAAGAGAGATTTGGCACCTTGTACAGTGAAATCAGTTTTACAATCTCCCTGTGTCGTGGGGCTGCTATAAACCATTCATATTTTAAGTATTATTGTAGCAATAAAATCAGCCTTTAGGCATCCACAGTGCTTCTCAGTCAGTATGCTACCAGTGGCTGCAGATTTTCCAATGATTGTCTGCTCAAATGCATTTTTTTCTTCTTTAGAATTATTGTTAATTTCTTTAATAACACCGTGCCGCAGCAGATCTTTTATATCACATTCAATGATTGTGTACAAATTATGAAAAATATATGTAAATTACTCTTTTCATCGCTCTAATATAAATTCAGTATCGCTTATTGAATTGGAACCCCACGGAACCATTTATTTTAAGGATGTTTGCTTTTTACTAAGTTGTTTCTTTCATTGGAAGAGATCTATTGCATTTCATGCACGATCATATTAATGATTGAGGAATATGTGTAGTTTGAATATCTTTTTACGTTTATGGTAAGTGTGTATAAAATTTTTCTTCTGTATTTTTGTGTGCCTAGAAGGGCAACTGTTTATTGGCAAGGGAGAAATTTCTGCTTCAACATATCGTACGTTATTTTCGAGCCTTCTTTTGTCACAAATTAATCAAAGTATGTGTCTCGTTGCCTTTAGTTTTCTTTGTAAAACTGTCTCTTCAATAATTCCTCTGTCTTCAAACGTTGCTTTCATGGTAAATTAAAATTCAATACTTTCTAGCGCAAATTATGATTCATATCTTGAGGCCAAGATATAGTCAAACAAATCTTTACATTTGCCTGATGAAACACAAAATTTTGAGAGCAGTGCCACACACCTTTTGTTTAAATGTGGACATTCAATTTGATGTGACATATTTGCTAGACTTTCAAGAAGTGCAGATATTTTAGATTCTTGAAGATTGTCATCATTCAGGCATCACAGGACTGTTATTTATTATAAACTCTTTCCTAACAACCGCCTTCTGCTCTGCTGGTATTAAGTAGTGAAACGTCCAAAACAGTCACATCATTACAGATATTACAAATGCCATATTCACGTAGTATGAAGATTGTTAATAACTTGAATCTGTTTCGACCAGGTGTGGCTCTAAATAATTTTATATTTGAAATTCTGATGAAACGTTTCCTTGCCTATGAAGAGACCCAACTCGGCACGTAGTTGCAACACGGAAACATCACAACTATTCATTTTACTTCTCCCGAAGCGTTGCTGTCTTGACTACGGCCCTTGTTTTAAAGTCATTAATTAAATTTGCTGTTATAATATCATCTCTATTCCTTTTTTTTTTGTTAAGAAAAATATCTTATCCTTTTGTGCGAAGAGCTGGTGCCATCTGAAGAATGTCACATGACGCCCATGGATAAGCAGTAATCGAATTTTAATGATAAAGCCAAATGCAATGGATGAAAAATTATTAAGTTATCAACTTAATTGTTCCTGATAGCAAACCAAAGCCGTTCTCGCCTGTTTGCTTGCCAACCAAATATAAAGAAGTAACAATTCATTTCAGTTAGCTAACATACCACAGAAAACATTATAGGCAGGCGATTTGATGTTCTTATATGGAGCATATAAACAAGAACAGTATGGTGCTCAGTCTACCTGATTTTCATCGCCCAGCACAGCGTATGAGTCATTCGACTGTTTAAGGTTTCACACCTGTTGCTCCTGCTGAAATCAAAAAGCTTCCAATGACCTGATATGTACATGCAATCATATATATATATGTGTGTGTGTGTGTGTGTGTGTGTGTGTGTGTGTGCGTGTGTGTGTGCACACGTATATATATATGTATATATATATATATATATATACATACATACATATATCGAGAAATAGATAGAAAGAGAAAAAGAAAAAAGGAAGGTAGATAGATGTATTTTTATACATATATTTTGTGTATATGGTGTATATTTATGCATGTATGAATGTATGTATATATGCATTTATACATATATCTTTCTCTCCCACCCTCTCTCACTCTCTCTATTTATTTATCTGTCTGTCTATATAACTATATGTGTACGCCTGAATATGTGGCTTTGATTTTATGAGTATATGTGTGTATGAATACATCTATTTCTATAGATATGTCTGTTTATGTAATTAGAATACAGCTGTTGATGTTCGGTTAAAAAACGTCGAGCACAATATTAAAACAAATAAAAGCTTCACATTTTTATTGTAAATTTCATTTGATTAAATGAGATTTAGAGGTAAAATCATAGCATATCCAAATCTAATAATCTGTGAGCGAAACCTTTATCCGAAGGGACGTGTGCCATTCCATTCAGATTCAAGATCTCTGCAATCAGACATTTTCTTAACGCAATTTCGTATGAGATACGCGTAGAGAAGCAGTGGATGTTGAGATAATTAGAGCGAGGTAATAAAAACTGTAATTCCCGAACTAATATATAAATATATATGATTACTGAAATAATATCTGCGAGATATATATTAAATCAAGCACAAATTTTAATAGCGGAGTTTGAGGCGACATAACGGTGCCTATGACAGTTTGTTATTCTCAGAGGAGACTGGTGGAAGAAATTGATAAAGAAAACATAACTTGTGATTAGCTGTCGAAGAAAACCGTGAATCAAGATATTGGTGTGTCCTTACACCAGACACTGTGCCTGAAAGCTTGTGACAGGCTAGAGTCCATTAAATCCGCCCAACTAACAAATGGTGATGTGATAATCGGTGACGATTTAAGTATCTGGTCAATAAATATGTGGTCATTCTCATAGCTCCGTTTATTCAATTTCACTCCGAAAAGTTAAACGATGAATATGGTCGACTGCGAAATGGGATCGACCACAACATTATAAAGTAAACGTCACGACTATATACATGAAAATATTCAATGGATGGAACCTAAATAATAGTATTATTAATGTAGGAATGATATAAATATTGCTACGTGCAAAAGCAATTTATGATTTATCTACATGGAATACAAAGTGTTTTAAATTTAAGATACCTGTAATAGTTATTTCTAAAAAAGTTATATGGACAGAAATCCTGGCGGCGGGGTTAATCGATTCCTGTACTTACATAATAATAACATTGACCCGGCATTTCAAAGTGTAAATGGTTTAAGTGGTATATGTACACACGAAACACAGAATATTATAAACCTTTAGCCACAATAACAGGGATCATGCCAGTCTAGGGTACTAAATAAAGAAGAGGAGTGTCTGTATTATGCTACAGGTCTCGATTTTCTCTGACCAAAATAAATCGCTTGGAATGAAGTAAAACGTTCAGAAAAGTACAAAGAGATTCAAACTTTAGTAAGAACGAAATGAGTTATGAAATAAAAATTAGTGCAGATATTAAGCATTACATTACGCATGTTGAAGACGGCCACAGATAAAAATTGAAAATGAACACCGTATCTGATAGCTCTCTTCACAGTCGCTAGAATAGCCCCCAAATTACTCGATGCATTCTCAGTTCAATAGCGTACTGAACGACATATATTCTGCAAAACATACACAGAATATGCTTTAAAAAATCATCCGTCAAAACCATAGCATAATTCACGCAGAACATACGCTACATCATCATATATAACAGTGATATAACACAACCCACACAAATCACGTTTCACATACTGTGTTCAACAATCACACATTAACAAACACAAAACGTCCTTCTGGCAGGGTGGCTGAAGTTTTGATTTAACCTCCCGAAATATTCAACATTCTGTACAACAGTCTGTACAAATGAGTCGCACCTTACAACTCATTCTATTTATTTGCTATCTATAATATTATTACCCAAAATGTGAACTCAAGTGTGTAGAGTAAGGAGAGTGTAAACCGTGCGGAATTTACACAATCATCATCCCGCACTAACATATATGAAAAAGAGAAATACATCAGGAACATGGAGACGCAATTTGGGGGTGCAATAGACATTCAACAGGCTCTTTCGGAATTATAAAAATCGTGTCTAATATAGGTATAAAGCAAGTAATTTCAAAATGAGGGTTAGTCGATTATATTGCCCCCAATATTTGTCTGCTACTTAATTTTTCCGAAATCAGACAGATTGAAGACAAAGATGACTTCGGAGGGAAAGTAAACTCAGAACTTATAACATCGGGACAACTACAGCAATGCATGTACTTTTACCGAAGCTTTCCTTACTTTTCTTCTGTTCATATACCTTACATTTGGTGAAACTTCGAAGTTCGCATCATGCATTTTACCTCGCAACATATCTAGAATTGTCTTCTCTTCGTTCTTCAAGTCTTATGCAACATTTATTATCACTTCTCCAACTAGATCAGTTTCACTATTTACCTCATGAGCACTTTCAGGCGCATAGTAATTTCCTTACTTTTCATTTTCCGCATCGCTTACACATTCATTACCAATCTCTGCTACTGTTGTTTCAGCATCTTCCTGTTCGTTTCGTATTCTTCTTAATTTTTTTTCAAACTACAGGGTGTCCACAAAGTTTGGGTACATGCGGATTAACACATACTTTAAGAAATTATTATTTCTTATATTTAATTTTTTATGTCATGATTTTATTTACTTCATGTACCCATACTTTGTGGACACCCTGTATAATCTTGTAATCTAATCATATATACGAAATGCCCTTGACTGGTCCATCAATATTTGGGCTGAAGCTTCCAAAACTCCTGTATTCTCTTCTTCCATTATTTAGCTCACTTCTCAGTCGACTTTCATTGGCGAGATGACAGAATGGTAAGTGCACTGGGCGAAATGCTCAGCAACATTTCGTCCGTCTTTACATTCTGAGTTCAAATTTCGCCGAGATTGGCTTTGCCTTTCATCCTTTTGGAGTTAATAAAATAAGTACCAGTTGAGCACTGGGGTTAATGTGATCGGCTTACCCCCTTCTCCCCCCCACCAAGTTGATGGCCTCAAACCAAGATTTGAAACTACTACTACTACTATGACGACGACGACGAACGACGACGACGACGACGACAACGACTACTGTTGGTGTTCGAATTAATTTTATCCCTGTTTTTATCATCATCATCATCACCATCATCATCATCATCATCATCATCATCATCAACATCATCATCAACATCAACATCATCATCATCACCAATATCATTATCATTATTATTGCTGTTGTTAATTGCAGAGGAAATTACGGGAACATCTGAGCAAATACGATCAATGTAATTATCGGTATCATAAGATTAAAAGAAGGGCCCAACGTTCAACATCAAGATAATTGTGCGTGCGTATGTGTTTGTGTGTGTGCATGTGTATGTGTGCACATGTGTGTTTGCATGTATGTGTGTGTGTTTGCGTGTGTGTGTGTGCGTGCGTGTGTGCGTGAGTGTGTGTGTGTGTGTGTGCTTATGTACATTAATGTAATCGGAAATATTTTGTTACCTCAATATTTTTATTTATAAGGAGGGATATACTCACGTCTTCATTATAAGTCATGTTCTTATGCACTTTTCTCAACGAGGCCTGACACAGCTTCCTAATGTTGTATAATGATTTCTGTTTATATAATTAGTCATTATATTTATGTGTTTATAATGGTGGTATGTATTATGCGGTCGAAATAATTATCCCTATTCATATATATAATTATCAGCTATTTTTGTATTTCTAGGCAGAAGAGCTGCAATGTCTCCAGGTTCTTGATGAGTATCACACGCAAGAATAATGTGCTGAATTTTTAGTTCCATATCTACTGGAAAAGCATAACTAAGAAGGGAATTCCATCGAGTCAGGAGATTGGAGAAGATGATCTGGACACAGTGTTTTGAGAGAATCCAATGTATTTTGATGAAATAATAAAAGAGCTATGGGAAATATATATCTAGATCTAGATGAAGAGTGTATAGAGTCAGGTTGTTCAGATTCTAAGAGCTCTTGTAGGATATTTGCTATCTTTTTTGTAGAGAGGGAAAGCATAGGAAGAAAAGTATATTCTACCTAGAAACCTAGCTTGAATGCATCCAACGGACCGGACTCCACTTGCTACATTCGAAAACCAGTTAATGCTATTAAAGAAGGCGAAAGATGAATACTTCTTCCTAAGTAAAAGTGGGTAGGATTTGAACTCTGAATGAAATGGGCTGGAACAAATATAACGAGGCACCTTCCCATAATTTGTTCCACTTTTGGAATCCCTCACAGAAGATTCGTATTGTTTCTTCATGAAACCTAAAAAGATATCAGACCAAATTCACCGCACAAAAACTGATAGTCAGAGTGCAGAAATTCAGAACATATACCATGATGCATTCAGTTCTACATTTCCTCGACGCTGTCAAAGCACTGAATACAGTGCTTGCAGATACAGAGAAAAGAAACTACATCTCCCTTATTTAATGAGTATAGCGTATTGCTGAGTTGTTAATCATTGTATATCAGTCATTCTTTTGCTTTTTTATGTATGTTATTTTTGAGGTTTGAATAAGTAGCTGCAGCATCTGAGAACTACTCACCGGTGTGTCTCACTTAGTCTTGACAGGATGTGTGTAACTGAGCATTGCACAATCAAGTATTTCGTGATATAATGTTTTGTGTTATTACCTGGAATTAGTTGTAATGAGTTAAAGTTTTTAGCCCTCGGTCATGGTCACCGACGGATGAACTATAACCCAATCTACAGTGCTAAGAACATTATCCGAAAGACAGCTTGTAAACTTATCCAGAACACTGCTCAATATTTCTTAGTGTTATTTTCACTTCGCTGTCACTAAGAACAAACCAGCAGTTCACAAGTATTTCATTAGCTTATAATATTGAACTGAAACTCAGTCTTGAATAAAACTTTACAATGAAATGTCAATAAAGTAATTACACTCTCTAATCCAATTAATGAGTAGAGGATTATGAACTTTTTTCCTGCAAATCTTTATGCATTTTGAAACACAATACCTGTTAAACGCCGTTTTCTTGTTAGAAAAGATGAAGAGTAAAGACTAGAAAAATTACAGAGGAAATCATAATTAGCTATCCTACTTACAGCAGATCCCCCTCTCCCTCTCTCTCTCTCTCTCTTTCTCTGTATCAATGGAGTATAAATTTTCATCGAATTGATGAAAAATGTGTTGCTTTTTCCCTTTAAGTAAGTAAATGACATTTCTCAAATTGATTATATCAATGGTGATAATCTACCCAAAGTGCATTGCATGTGTCTATGTAAGATAACTCTTCATTGGATTAGTGGAAAGAAAATGAAACTATATATAATAGTTTCAAATTTTGGCACGAGGCCAGCAAATTTAGGAGAGGTCGGTAAATCGATTAATCGACCCCAATATTCAATTTGTGCTTATTTTATCGACCCTAAAATGATGAAAGATAAAGTTGATCACGGCGGAATTTGAACCCAGATAGTAAAAGGCGGACGAAATGTCGCTAAACACTTTTGCCCAATGTGTTAACGATTGTGTCAGCAAGCCACCTTAGATAAAGCTATAAATATTAGCATGTAAATATTGGGTTAAAACTCTTTGGAAGAAACGGAAAGAAATCGAAGTCTGCCCGTGGGACGCGAACCAATACCTTCTTTAGACATCACAGATGTTCTACCATTAGAGCAAAGCAATACTTCAGATTTCTTGATCCATTTTAAAAACTCTATTCTTATGATGTCATCAATATGGAATTCTTGATGTTAGGAATGAGTTCTTTAGAATGGATTCATTTGAGGGGTTACTTCATCCAGTTTACTTCATCAGCTTCACTTGTGTTTACAAATTCTTTTAACGTCAACAATATACAACTGTCCATCTCTCTCTCTCTCTTTCTACACACACACACACACACACACATACACACACACACACACACACACATATATATATATATATATATATATATATATATATATATACATACACAAACACATATGTTATACATACACATATCTATATATGTGTGTTCGTGTCTATTCAATTGTAAATATTTTGAATTCATATCTCCCTGAGGATCAATCCATTAGTCAGAAGGTGGTGTTGACCTGTCAAGATTAAACCCAATGCAGAGTATTTGCGACTGAATACCTAAATTATTTATATCATGCATTTTTATCATTTATTTTAATTTTTGTTATTGAGAATATAAATTGTTTATGTATAAAGATGTTGCTTCAACGGCTTGTATTGCGTGTAAGATTGTCTAGCTGAATGATAATAGTCTCTCGTAGTCCGAGGAGGACGGTTCTGAAATTTCTTGCTGAAAATCGGGCACAGATGAAGTGTTTTGCTGAAGAGCACAACTCACCAGTCGGTCCAGGAATTGAAATCATGATCTCGTGATAGTGACTGCAACACCTTAAGAATTAGTCCATCACCCCCCACAGATTGTTCAACTGTATTTGTATTAAACCGAGTAAATATCTCGTCTGTTTATCCTATTCTGTTTTACATCACTGACCAGATGAGAAACGACATATCTCTATTTCTGAATTTAAAATGCATTCTGAAACTGTTCCAGATGAGTTAAACTTTCATATTTTTGTATAAGCAACTTTTCAAATGAAAATCAGATTTACTTATATTAAAAATGGCTTCATAAAATATAAATGAACGGTAATACGATCTGTGTTTAACTCCGTTTACACGTCAACATCCAATATATGTTAATATCAGAAGTACAATGTATATGTGTGTGTGTGTGCGCGCACGAGCGTTTGTGTTTATCATATATATATATATATATATATATATATATACATGAGAGCTGTTGGTATCCAGAAGACCCAAGGTGGCAGGTAACTATGGAAGGACCATAGTTAAAGTCTCGGTTCGATAATGATACGAGTGAGGAGTCTAATGCGGGTATTGTATGAGCATGTATATGTTAAATAAAAGGAGACAACAACGCCAAGGCTGTGTGTAATTTTCAGGACATTTATAAAGAGAAAGTTAGTCTTACAGCTGTTTCTGAGATATTAGGGATATTCCAGAAACAGCTGTAAGTCTAACATTCTATTTATAAATTTGCTGAAAATTTCACACAGCCTTGGCTTTGTGGTATCACTTTATTTAACATTAACACACACACACACACACACACACACACACACATATATATATATATATATA
>NC_068984.1:47082028-47084528 GCF_001194135.2 Octopus bimaculoides | reverse complement strand
GATCGCACAGAATCATTGCATAACACAGGATTTTGCAATTCTCATTTTCGGTGACCCCTTCAAGAATTTTCTCATATCACACCTTTGCTCTTTGTACGCCGTGATTTCCACAGAGCTTCCAATGGATCATTCTTGCTACATTGTCATAGCATCTTAAGAATATGTATTATAATTGATATAGCAAGCCACGGTGACAACAAACGGGATCAATGAGGAAGAGGATGAAATAAACAACTATGACGATTTAAAGTGGGGAAATAAGAAGATCGCGGTCAATGAAGAGAGTAAACGTGATACCAATAATAATTAGCGCACTTAGAAGCATTTGTTATCAACTACCAATATGGTTGAAAAAGATTGGTGCAAGTGCGAAGGTAGAACACCTATATTATTATTATTATTATTATTATTATTATTATTATTATTATTATTATTATTATTATTATTATTATCATTCAGTAGTTTTATTTTTATAGCGTGCTTTCCTTTCACTACCGAGCGCAGCTCTGTGTGCCTTGGGCATGTGCTGTGCTTTTCTGTGATGCTCTTATGGTTCCTGTATTGAACGTGTTTTGCGTAGGATGTGTGCAGTGCCCAGTAGTGCAATTTTCTGTATGTTATATATATTTGTAAGTCCTGGGGTTTTTGTTATGTATTTGTCTGAATATTTTTTTTATCATACCTAAGACGCCTATTATGATAGGAATTTTTTCTGGTTTTAGATTCCACATTCGAGTTACCTCTATTTCCAGGTCTTTGTATTTTGAAAGTTTCTCCATTTCTTTTAGGGAAACGTTGTCATCTGCTGGTATTGATACGTCAACTAGAAAGCATTTTTTTCCTTCATGATCTCTGACAACTATATCTGGCCTATTGACCTTAATTTCTCTATCTGTGTGTATTGGCATATCCCAGACTATGGTTGCTTTCTCGTTTTCTGTAACATTTTCTGGCGTGTGCCTATACCATCTTTTTTGTTGTTATTCCATAGCGTTGGCATAGCTTCCAGTGTATATAGGTCCCAGCTCTGTCGTGTCTGCGAATATATTCCTTCTTAGCCAGGACTGGGCAGCCAGAAATAATATGATTTATTGTTTCTTGTCCATCTGCACATATACTACAGTTACTTGTTATGTTTCTTTTCATGATATGTTTTTAGTAATTTCTGGTGAGGAGGATTTGGTCTTGTGCAGCCATTAAAAATCCTTCAGTCTCTGCTTTGAGTCCTGAGATTCTCAACCATTGCTGGGATTTTTCTCTCTCGATTTCTTTTGCATTTAGTTTAGCCCAGTATTTGCCATGAAAGGGCTTTTCTTGACTTCGTTTTATCATTGTCCGTTGCTGTTCTAGTTTTAGTTTGGATTTCATTTGTTTTATAGCTTTTGTTTCTTCTTCTTCTTCTTCTTCTTCTTCTTCTTCTTCTTCTTCTTCTTCTTCTTCTTCTTCTTCTTCTTCTTCTTCTTCTTCTTCTTCTTCTTCTTCTTCTTCTTCTTCTTCTTCTTCTTCTTCAACATCCTATGTTGAGCACATAGTAAATTCTCAATATCCACTCTGACGCAAGCCATCGGCCATTCGCCAGAGACCGGGCATCAGCCTATTTTTCATATGTCCAATTCTTTCTCTTTACTTCCTTCTCTTGCTTTGAAATGACTTCTTAATGTTTAAGCATTAATTCTTTTCTTTGATACATAGAAAGGTCTTCATTCGAATCTTGAAATGTTAAGTTTTTCCTTAGTAGTTTCGTCAATCACAGACCATTTCCATTATTGATATGAGGTACGAAGCATGAGTATACTTTCTCGCCACATAGGCGATCGCATTTGTCAGATAAATTGTTTCAATGATAGTAAATGTATAGATTTAATGACATCTCTGGAATTAATGCTTCTATATAATATGATATTCATTTACAGTGTAGCCAAAAAGTTCATAACGATATAATTTTTTGGAAAGCTTGAGATACTTGTCAAAAGTTCATTTAAATTGAAATACAGTTAGCGGCGACTAGACGACGATCAAATTAACATGATTTAAAAATATATGTTTCTTTATTGGCCACACACGGCTGAACACAGATGGGAAAGGATAGATTAAATACAATTCGTGGCGTACATATTTTCCCCCAATAAAATGACATATGTAAACGAAGTATCACCATTAAATTGGGAACGGAAGCCAAGTAATGAACTCGACATACCAGTAGCTCACATATTATTTTACCATGTTATCCGTTTCCTAAAATCTAAAGTACGAAATAATTCAGAATGAATGGATTATATCAAGTGCCTAATTGGCATATGTATTTGCGTAGTTTACGTATCCACTTTAGAACATATAATGAAGTGTATAATGGATCTGGAAATGTATAGACTGTGACAGAGTATTTCAATTAAGAGTAGCCACAAATAATAATTTATACATTTAGAACGTCGCTCCATCATTCCTTAAAGGTAATTTCATGAATGTATGTATGTATGTATGCATGTATATATGCATATAT
>NC_068984.1:47077713-47081868 GCF_001194135.2 Octopus bimaculoides | reverse complement strand
ATATGCATATTTGTATACCTATTAAATGTAAGAATATATACATACATATATATTCTTACATTTAATAGGTATACAAATCCATAAAGGTAATATTAGTTGCTTGTGATATCTTTGTCTATTATTATTTCCCCTCGTAAATGCACAGACATGCGTGCGCATGATCATTTATGGACATGAATGTGTGTGTACATGTTTCGTGTGGTCATACTGCATCTCTCGTTCATGTTTGTTTTCCGTCGCAGGTTTTTTTTTGTTACTTATCGTTACCAGAGGAAGTATTATTTATTAGTAAAGAAACACTATTTACTTGGTTCATTCCATTAAAATAATATGATTAATAGCCACAGGTGGCTTCAGTTTGAATAGATCCATTACTAAGTAAATTGTCACGTAGAGCTAAGAAAGATATCTTTAAAAATTTGTGCAAGAAACGTAATGGCCAGCAAATGACAGAATAATGATCGAATTGTTTATGGTTTCATGAGCATGTGATTTATCCTTGTGAGTGGAGACACAGAGAAAGAAAAACAAAGAGAGAGAAAAAGAGATAGAAAGAGGCAGAGAGTGAAGTAGAGAGAGAGAGAGAGAGAGAGAGAGAGAGAGAGAGAGAGAGAGAGAGAGAGAGAGAGAGAGAGAGAGAGAGAGAGAGAGAGAGAGTAAGACAAGTGTATATACAGAGAAAGATGTCTAAATTAGATATATTAATTTTATATATTTACTAATATCAACGTTCGCACCTGATGATAGTTTGGATACACTGAAATTAATTATACTCTACGCTTACATCTACGTTACTTTCATTCCACAAAATAGAAGCATGTGAAACTGAAATACTTAGGCTGTCACATTAAGATTTACAGCAATACTAAGTTTATCCAGCAGTAATTGCATGTAACAAGGACACTCCTTCAACAGTTTCTATCAATTGTATCGGTAGAACTGCACACTTATAGGATCTCTATGTCACCCGCTTTCCTGAATCACGGTTTTCTAATCGTATCACCGCAGCACGGCTTGATCTAGTGATGCTGTCTCTCATAAAATCTCTATCAACATTAGTTTACACCATGCTTCGGTTTTATTCTCACAACACTCTTCATTTTGTACACTTTGTTCTCAGATACAACATTGTTCTCACCGACAATAAAGATATCTTCTAAATTCCGTTGTAACTATCCAAACGTAAGAATTATTGCATGAGGAAAAACCTTACTGAATCCGTATTTCTACAGACTTCAAAATGTAAAACAAGTATCAATGTGGTCATACAAATACCGTTTCCTTTAAAAGTACAATGAAACACTCACCACATGTATCAAGGAATAATTATCGCATTCCTTCTTGAACATGACATGAACAGCAAGTAACTACAATTTTCAAGAGAAACACAAGTTCCGTACCTCACTAAACTGAGGAGCATGGCTACAGACACCACAATCCCACCATAGTAACAAATGGTCACATACTCGCGCGCGCGCACTTACAAACAGACACGTTCACTCTTTATTTCACTCTCACTCTCTCTCACTTTCACTGCCTCTTAAAGCTTATTATCAAATTCTTTAGCAAGTTATTACATCATTACCCGCTACAAGGCTCTATTATTTATATTACTGTCTCTGTTTATACTTGCACTCTTATCCCCGTTTTGTCTAATATGTTATTGGTCTATCTGTATTGTATTGTTACTATTTAGACCAGGGGTGAGGAAACTTTTTAGTGTGTTGGGCAAAACTTTCCTAAGAAAAAGGTCCGCAGACGGATCACAGGCTCCAACACTTACATCTTGTATATATCTTTGTATAATTCGATATTCATTAATAAAGATACGTTTAATTCATTAAATTAACGCATAACATCTTAATTAACACCGCCACTGAACTTAGGACTGTAGCATGTCTGTATTAGCATTTGTGAAAAACATACATTTTTGGATCTCAAAGTAGGCTCAAACAATACTGTTAGTTTACAGTTCTACTCAGTCTGTGATTGGTTGAATTAACAGGTTCCCTCGAACAGGCGTTCTGTGCCACGTCCAATTGTCACTTATATAATGTAGCTGCCGCCATTGTTCCATCGAGTTCCTTTCAGTTCCTTGTCTCGCTTTTCTGAAGGACTCCCGAAATACAGTTTTGTTCTATCGCGTTAAAGCTGGCCACTCTCACACAAGAACATACTTCTCCCACGTGCGCTAGCGGTATAGACTAAACTCAATGTCGTTATATCAAGCTATCTAGAAACACTTCTATCAAGTGTCCTTCTATATATATAAAGCACAACTAATGTCTTCACGCATTCATTTATTTACTGGTAACACACTAGAGACATCACTCTCAAGCACTGTACATCTCTATGCAGAACTCTATGTAAAGCAATTCATGTGTAACCGACGCTATGATAAAACCATATTATCTTAAAGAGTGTTGTTATTGTATATCATCGCTGTTGAACGAACACACGAACACAATTGGAGATGTCTGTCTACCGCACACTGTTATCAAGATCTACCATTGCCAATGTCGTCATCTTCAACCAACAACCATGAATTGAGAACAAACTTTGGCGAACTAAAAACCATCTGACAACGTTAAGGTGGTGGTAATCAACAGACCGCCACACTGGTGACCTCAGCGAACCATTATATCCATAGAATGATTTTCTTCGCTAAAGGACGTTTTTATTACTTATAGGGTATTTTATATTTTTCAGCTAGAGTTTAGTTTGTTCTCATGGGAGTGGTAAAACCTAGCAATAGATCTACTTTCCCCTCTTTGCTCGCATATTTATTTTTTGGTATTCGTTCTTGAGCTTCCTTGCTGGATGTACTGCTCGTACAGTGAGTCTAGTGCATCTGTTACCTATTTCATCTGCATTGTTGCTATTTTCATTTGGTATACCATGAGATATGTGTGTCCTAATTTGGCTAATTTCAATGTCAGATAACTATCTATTCTTAATGATATAACTACCTACATTACATAGTTTATTTGTATCTATATATCTGCGTACTTCATTGCTTACCAAGCTTCTACATGAAATGTAAGTTTGTACCATGAATTTATTGTTTGGGTTTAGTTGGGCTGTATAGAAATCTTTCAACACATCTCTATAATATTCTTTAGCCCATTTTATGCGTTTTGCTTTATGTGATGTTATTGCTGGCGTCACTACAGCCCTAGGATTATGGTTATGTTGGTTCTGGTTATCTTGTAGATCGGTTTCTAGAGGGTTTGTGCCAATATCAGATTTTTCTCACCCACTCTGGTTCCCCACCGAGTTACGCGGTCCTTGTCCCAGGTGATGACCGATCTGACGTGAGTTTTGGCTTGTCAGTAAGGCATTGAAACTGACAATAGGAGACGGGTCTGTTTGTTCAGAGTTGACGTTTTGACCAGTTTTGTAGTTCTTCGAATGGATATATTTATAATATCATAGACTGATAGATTAAAAATCGCCTTTACTTTTTTGGTAGCTATGTTTCTCAGCATAACTGTTTGATTTATGTTGTGAGCTGAGTGACTAATTTGCTCCTTCTTATATTCGTTTGCGAGAAGTCACTTCGTTTTTGTTTGTGTTCTGTACGTCTCGCTCATGACACGTGTATTTTCTTTTATATTCCATGTATGTACGTGTGTGTCGTGTAGATATTATTTCTGTTGCTTATACATATTAACATATGTACATGGATGCGTAGACAGTTGCATATATAGGTAACTATTCAGATTATGTACATACAGTGTAAGTTGTGTTTTTCCAGGTTTCCTGATGCTGGGTTCAAATTATCGCCCAAGTTGCATTGTGATATCGTGCATTTAAGAAAGAAACTGCACATTATATGACGAAAATATTTCCGGTTTTTAAAATTTTGCTTTAACAGTACTTTTCCAACTGTTATACAATTCTATGCATGCGTGAAACATCTGACGGCAGTGAAACATTGGGAGTTTGTAGCCGATTCTGCCCATAAGTTTCCTCGTTGGGCTTCCTCTAACTACATCACTTGCTCGTTTTCAGGTCTAGGGTCACATCTAGGAAATCGACCTTGGCCAAGTTTGTTGTAGCTGCTATAGACAGGACGACTTCTTTGAATATATTTATCAGGTCCTTAAATTTGTCCATTGCATGGCTATTCACATATATATATATATATATATA
>NC_068984.1:47076033-47076273 GCF_001194135.2 Octopus bimaculoides | reverse complement strand
CACACACACACACACACACACACATACACACATACACACAAACACACAGTGTCTTTTAAAGGCAATGCTCTCAACGAATGAACAACCGAAAGTTTTGCTTCTTATGGTGAACTTACTTTAACCGTAATAAATAAATGGCTCAACGTATGTGTGTATGTATGCATACGTAAATGTATATGCATATACATACATACACAAAATATATACAAATATATATATATATTTATTTATATATGTATA
>NC_068984.1:47071508-47075875 GCF_001194135.2 Octopus bimaculoides | reverse complement strand
ATATATAAAGATACACACATATGGATGCATGGTATGTTTGTATATATGCCTATATATGAACATGTCACATTTCTAAAATTCATTTTTTTTTTCATCTTTGCACCACTTACATTCACACCTCAACACTTAGCTACATTTTCGTATTAAGAAAACGAATAGAAATCTAATGAGCTTTTGAAATTTCTTGCGGTAATTAAAGCATTGCTTACGTAAGCATTAAGGCGATTATCGTTGGTAGTAGCAACTTGAAATCCAGGCCAACTAATTTGCTGTTGCTTTCTATGTAATTAGATTTACAACAGCAGATAAACGCAAGTGAAAAGGTCTCAGGCATCATCAGTTTCCTGAGTTAATTTCAATAAATGGTTGGATAGTTAGGTGCTAGGAAATATATTTTATGCAAGACTCTTCTGATAGCGTGTGAATGTGATTGACGGTAGTGCTTAACCACAACGGCTTTTCTATAGGTGTTTCAAATAATGCAGAGGAAAGTAGACTGGATGCTGCAGTGGTAGTTGAAAACAGAGATATACACAAATATATATATATATATATATACATAAGCATATTCATATCCACATATCCACACATGCGCATGCACACACGTATATACACATATATTTATATATATACGCACATGTATTTACATATTTTTTCTATCTATATATGCGTGTAGGTATGCACATGTATATGATGAGGGAGAGAAAGAACTTGAGGTAGAGAAAGAACAAGAGAGAGAGAGAGAGTGTGTGAGAGAGAGAGAGAATAAGAGAGAGAGAGAGAGAGGGAGAGAGAGAGGGAGAGAGAGAGAGAGAGAGAGAGAGAGAGAGAGAGAGACAGACAGACAGAGAGAGATACGGAGAGATACTGTGAGAAGCTCAACCTACCATCTTACCCGTTTAGTACTTAGTCGCAAAAGTAATTCTACTGCTAGCCTGAAACTAGTTCAATTACTCCATATTTTATTGTAAAAGTGGATGTAAACACATGGTGTATATATATATATTTATATTAAAACCTACAAAGCGTCCTAGAATCAATAGTTATATTCTGTAGTACAGAGAATCACTAAAAAATACATTCTTAATATGCATATCTCTCAAAATAGCTGCCGATTACGCAATGTGTATGCACATTTATCCGTCCACTTGACTTCAGAAATGTTTAGTAATTTTGTAGTTGTTCGCTAGATGTTTGCAGAGAAATGTAATCAATTACTGTAATCCATCTTTTGCTTCTTGAGTGGCCCGGGTGTTACGACCGACAGCCACATTGTATTATTTTCTTCCTTTCTTGTGGACAGAATCGGCTACAAACTCCCAATGTTTCAATGTCGTCGGATGTTTCACGCATACATAGACTTGTACTGAAATAATAGCAGGCGTAAAAAAATATCAGTCCACCAGCAGAAAACCCGATATGCTTGAGACAGCAAGTAAGCGACATTGTTACTGAAGAAACTTCCCAGCTTTCGAAAAAGCTAAAACTGAAATACTGTCGGGGAAGGAGATTTTAGTGTTTCTTTAAGAAAAAAGAAAGAAGAAATTTCTAAAGATTCGTAGCCTTTTGTTTTCTCCGTGGATTACCAAGAAAAAGCCTTCAGCTCTGATCGCGAAGCCTTGAAGATGTGTGTGCGTGTATTTGTAGAGTGGTGCACCCGAGAAACATGTATGAAATTGTACACATAAATATTATATTAAAATAAGTTATCCTTGCTGACTATGTTTGTAATTATTTATATAATTGATAGCATAACGTGTAAAAAATTAAATGAAATCCAGGTCATATATCGATGAAGTTAGTGAAGTTGTAACATGTTGACAACATAGTGTCTCCATATGACATAGTGTCTCCATATGACAAATTGAAAGAGAGATATAATGCCACTCTGTCAGCGGAAGCAGTAAAGTGCAGTGAGAGACGTAGCCTGCCAAATTAAGGGCAAACTTATTTAGACTTATTTACCATACAAAGATGGCATACCTGGAGATATAACCCCCATCTGAGTTTATTTCATCGTAACATATAGAGAAATGGATGTCTTTTAATGAAATGTTTTTGGTTTCGACTTATTTTAACACAATATTTAGGTGTACAGTTTCATAAATGTTTGTCTGGCGCGATCAGCCCTACATAGTTGTTGGTGGTTTAATAATCATGGGTGAACTCCAAATTTGGAAGTATTGTTCAAGTTTGTCTTCTTTTGAAATGAAGAAAGGTATGTAAAAATAACATTTTTGCGCTCGCGCACACACACACATATTCATACATGCACACATACACACTGTAAGTAAAATTTCAGTACGAATTTCCGCCCTCCCTGCCCCAATTGTTTAATTTTGAACTTTTTCGGATTTTTTTTTTGTATCCACGTAGAGAAATACAGAGATTACAAATATTTAAGAAAAATTTAATTTTTGAAATTTTCTGAAATAAGCATTCAATTACACTTCCACAACCTCCATCACCTATCACCTTCCCGCTTTCAAAAAGGTAAAAACTCAGCATGTTTTAGCGATTTTGAAAGCATAGACGTTTTCTCAGAAATAATGTTGTGTAGGTGTTGTTTGTAGCATGCTGTGTTTTGTGGTGGTAGTTTGATATTTTTACGTGTGGTATTTCAGTATAATTCTACGCATGCGTGAAACATCGGACAAAATGAAACTTCAGAATCAAATAGAAAAATAGCCCGAAAGTGACCTAAACATCGTTCCACCCGACTTCGTTTTTGAGGTTATTTTAGTAGTTAAAATGTGTTGTAGTGCCCAAAACTGACTTTGTTTGGTATCTCATACGTCAAAATCGGCAACTCAGTTTTTGAATCAATAAGGAGCATAAGCACGCGCGCACACTCACACAGAAACACTGTCTTAGATATAGAGAGATATAAAGGAATACTATATAGATCGCTATACCTACAGTAACATACTCTGTACACTTGTAAAATTTATATAACTTTCTGCATAAACTGTGCTAAAATGTAAGACTTCTGAATAGATTTCAATTATTTTTTATGATGCTACGAAAAAGAGGCTAGTCTGAATAACTTCAGTATTTATCTGAGATCCATTCTTAATTTCCTATGTACAGAGAAAATATTAGCTGATATCTTATAATTTTATTTTTCTAAATTCATCTAAGGTTCATTTTCTCTGCTAGATGCCTGGTTAATATCAGCTAATCCTTTTTTGCAACTCGCTACATGGCATATGTAAGAACCAAACCTGTGTATCTTTAACATGTAGCACGTTTCTTTCAATTATTAAGTCTCAGACTTATCGTTGATCGTGTATGCTTCGTTTTGAAGAGAATAGAGTGTGAATTGGGGGAAATTTTACGGCCATTTCTAGCATGTTAAGAGACTCATAGCAGCTCCCTAATCGATTTGTATTAGCATTGATAATAACATATTGATAGTAATCTTAAACACTGGAAGATTGAGATTACACATCATTAACGATTTTCCAGCTGTAAACTCCCTGTATTTTCATTTAAAGCTTCACTGCATTTACCATGCTATTTTATGATGACACGACTAGTGTGATACCAGAAAGATTTTTCTTCTTACTTTTATAACTCTATAATCTTAGAGAAGTGCAAACATTTCCACCTTTAAATAAAGACAACTCGACAGACTACAATATTTTCCTGTTAAGTCAAGCCATATTATTGCATAGTTTTCGTAAAATGAATATAGTCTATATAGTGACTGCTATTATCTTCAAGACAAATAATGATTTTACAATTTCATTTAATATAAGATACATACTATATCATACAATAGTAGACAGCAGATGTTGGCTGGAGCGGCCAACGAATAGCTACTAAGTGCAAGCGACGCATTATGGATTACATAATCAATGTTTACAGATTTCACCAAAATACTGAGTGTCAGTTAGAAATCTATATCATAATTATTCCTGTATTAATATGTTAAACTACGCTATTATTTAGCAATCGCTGTTAAGTGATGAGCTAGCGTCAAGTAATGAGCTACTGTTAAGTGATGAGCTGTCGACAAACTGACTACCAGCCAGTCTATTGGGTTTATTTCATTTACTCCGATAATGCCATGCGAAAGACGTTAATGCAATATCTGACTACGTTGCATTATATGAAGTCAGTAGAGATGATCGCTTATTGATTGATACATATTGTCAGAAAATGTCAGGAAATCTAATTTATGTATCACTTAATCGCGTGGGATACAATTCCATTTATCGTTCTTATGCAAATAATACTATTTAGAATTATAAACCATTTCTCTCAACCTTAACAAAATGTTCAGCACACGCATATATATTTCACGCATACAGAGTTGTCGAAACATATGCAGGCATATATATATATATATATATATATATATA
>NC_068984.1:47069593-47070829 GCF_001194135.2 Octopus bimaculoides | reverse complement strand
ATATATATATATATATATATACATACATATAGATATATGTGTGTGTGTGTGTATGTGTGCGTGCATGCTCGAAATGAAGAGTAGATGGACAGTCGACACTTCATGAAGGGTCGTTTCTCTGTGTTTACTTGTCCTGTTTTCCATTTTTCTCTTGCTGTTTACGCATTTGACTCCATTGTTTATGCATTTCATGTTGGTTGTTTGCACAGTCGAGACGTTCTGTACCCATATATACATATATATATATTTTCATTGTCACTTATTAAAAACAATGGTGGGCTGAGAAACCTAAGTGAGATAATGGCTAGAACACCGACTTCATAATTTGTGTTTCTACAAATAACTACAGTTACAACGAACATGGATATTATTAACAAATAAAAGTGTTCAATGACGTACACACAAAAATGCACCCAAACACACATACTCAGTCAGACATACATACATACATACACACATGCAAATATATTTGCAATCCTGCATAGCTCTTTGTGTGTATTAACAATGCGAACGCTCTGCGTCAGTATTAGCTATGTATGGCTCAGCGTTCACAAAATCAACTACAGAGCCAAGTCAACATTTTACATTAAAATTATTAATGTATATTTTATTAATGCGTAAAGTATTAATTGTTTCAGTATTAAGCATAACAATGATATACTACAAAAAAAAAACTGAAAACAGAAGAAAAAAGAGCGAACAATTAATATACAAATAAATGAAATAATAAACACCATGTAAAGGAATGAATGAAACAAATTATAGCATGAAATGAATTTGTTATACATTTCTTTTCTTTTTTTTTTAATTTGCTCAATCTCTATCTCTCTATCTGTTTCACTTTACTTATTGCTTCTTTCTCGCCCTTTTGTTCGGTCACTCCTTTTCTCTTTCGAACGAGTTCTGTCTCTCATTGTATATAATTTCATGTGTACATGTGTTTGGATGTTAATGGATGTTTGTGTACGTGTACTTGAATTATATTTGTATATGTATTGCATTAATATATATGCGCCTGTGTGTGTGTGTATGTATTTTATCACATTCTATACCCCCTTTCAATATTTTGATTATATTTTTATGTTACTGTTAACTATCTATTATTATTTAGCTTCTCCTTCACAGCACATTAGTAGCGAACTAACTTTAATGGTTAGCGGATAGAGGCCTGCTCGGAAACACGGGCGCGATCGATTTTATAATATATATATATATATATATATATATATATATATA
>NC_068984.1:47064622-47065529 GCF_001194135.2 Octopus bimaculoides | reverse complement strand
TATACACATGCATAGACACATAGATAGTTACATACATGCATGCATATATACATACATACATGCATACATACATGCATGCATACATACATAGTCACATACATATATGCATGCGTGTATACATATATATATATATATATATATGGAAGCATGCATACATGCATGCATACATACAAGCATACATACGTACATGTATATAAATACATACATGCATCAATACGTAGAATCGTATGAACATATATATGCAGATGATGGCTGGGGTGGAGCAAACAGAATTGTATTATATATACTGGAAATAAATCATTTGGCGTGAATATCAAGAGGCAAAGAGAGTGGAAGATAGAGTGAGAGAGAGAGAGAGAGAGAGAGAGAGAGAGAATGAGGAAAAGAGGAAGAGTCAGAGGACTATAATTTAAAATAACAAGATAAATACAAGATGACTGCAAAGCTCAGTGCTTTCATAAATATATGAATGGTAAGGAGAGGGTGAGATGGTAGAATAATGTAATGAAAATATTCAATAAAAAATTAAAATATATTTGAATGATATAAAAGGAGCACTCCGTCGGTTACGACGACGAAGGTCCCAGCTGATACGATCAACAGAACAACATGCTCATGAAATTAACGTACATGTGGCTGAGCGCTCCAATGACACGTATGCGCCTAGAGTAGTTCTCAGGGAGATTCAGCGTGACACAGTGTGTGACAAGGCTGGCCCTTCGAAATACAGGTACTACTCATTTTTGTAAGTTGGGTGAACTGGAGCAGCGTGAAATAGAGTGTCTTGCTCAAGGTCACAACGCGTCGCCGTGTAATGAAATCACGACATTACGGTCAGGAAGCGAATGCCCTAACCACTAAGCCACGCGCCTTCATATATATATATATATATATATATATATATATA
>NC_068984.1:47061626-47064481 GCF_001194135.2 Octopus bimaculoides | reverse complement strand
ATATATGTATATAAACGTATATACGCAAATATATACATATATTTGTACATTCACATATGTGTGTGTATTTGTGTGTGTGTGTGTGTGTGTGTAGACTCAGAGAAAGAGAGATTGTAAGCTGACAAAACATTGTTTACCCATTAAATGATAATTCATACATTTGGGGGATTGAAAGAATTAACATCCATATCGCTACATCAGGAGACATATGAAACGAAATTTTTTTTTGCAGTAGTTACACACGAGGAATGATGTCTGCCCCTCATCAGTTCCAAGATAGAAATAAAAAACAAAAACCAGAACTAATGATAGAAATGACAAATAAATCACAAAAAAAAAAGAGAGAAAAATTAAAAACGAATCACTATCATATTAAAATTTTGAAGCTAATAGCCACAGATAATGAAAATGAATTAAAAAAAAACAGAAAATTCACCGATAAATTTCAGCCAGAAGACCTGCAATTTTAAAATCACTCGCGAAGATAGTTCGAAATATTCTAAATTCACATAAAGAATTAATTGTTTCTACTATTAGCACATAAATTTCGCTTACGCAAAACGAAAAATTCTACTTCGAAATTCATTTGTGAAATATCAATATAATTCATCTCAGCGACTCAAAAGCAATGTAATGAAGACGCCATAAGAAGAATTAATTGTTTCTACTATTAGCACATGGCCTGTAATTTGTGAGGAAAACAATAGTCGATAACAACGACCCCAACTGGTACTTATTTTATCGACCCAGATAGGATGAAAAGTAAAGACGGACTCGGAGGAATTTGAACTCAGCACGTTAGGACGGACGAAATGCCACTAAGCATTTTACCAGTGTGCTAACAATTCTGTTAGCTCCCACATGAAAGACAAAGCACAAATACACTCTAAATTTCTCTCAATCTCATAAATTCACACATATTTGTATGTGGAATTTCTACTCGAGTGAGCTCCAGCAAGAAACTACACAGACATACAAGGCTGCATATCTTGGGGCACACAAACGGATATATTTATTTAAATATATACACATAAGACCGTATCTTCTGGATGGTGGACTATAGATACAACACGAAATAAAGCTGTATACTCTACTACATAAGTACAACGTGATCTACCAATATTGTTTATGTACGTGTGTATGTATGTATGTATGTATGCATGTATGTATGTACGTAACAAGATCAGTACCAAACAGTGATTAGGAATAAACAAATTTTAGAATAATTAAAATATGTTTGTGGCATATCTTGACTTGTAAATGCAAATTCACAGCAGTTACTCTGGAGAAAAAAATTCTCACTTATGATAAAAGGTGTAAAAACACAATATCTGTCCAGTGCATCCTCCTATCTGTATTTGACTAAAATATATCACAAACATATTTAACTAAGCTAAATATCGTTTACTACTGATCACCGCTAGGCATTGATTTTGTTATATCTATCTCGACTAGGCGGCCGAATAACGCAACTCAGAAAAAAAGAAAATTGATATCTTGCGCCTATAGTAGAAATGGTTATCATTATTATAATTATTACTACTACTGGAGTTTTGCATGCGCAGCGGGCTCGCTGCCTGCTGCCTACGGTATCTATCTATCTGTTCTTTTCAACTAAGCAATAATTTTGTTGATTATTCTGAACCCGGAACGATGTGGTTGGGAATCAAGCTTCTTATCACATAGCCAAGGAAAAACATAGAAAACGAGAGATAGTGAAATAGAATAAGTACAGAAGGCTCAATATTCTAAATGATAATCAAAATAAATGGAGTAAATGACTGCCCATGAAGACAAAGCGCGTGAAATTACAAGTCTGTAATTCGGTGTTCCAAAGCCATCTGCGGAAGAAATGAAAGTAGTTGAAACTTAATGTAGTAGGTATAACAAACGTTGAATAAAAGCCGATTATTGGGAAGAGAATCAGAAAGTCCGTTAAATTTGTTGTAACGATATTTTTCTTGTCTTTTCTCTTTGCTGCAAAAAAGAAATCACAAGAAGCTGTTTTACACGAAATTAATGTACAAAAACAATTTAAATTTAATTTACCGCATTGGGTGTTAAAACAATAAAACTGGAAATTATATATCACAGTAATAGAGCCAACTTATTTTCTCCCGGCAAAATATTCTAGTAAACTCTTTGATAGAAATTAAAAGAAATCGTATTTTGATCGATAACATAGAATGCAATAAATAATCAGATTGAAAGCACCAAAACAGGGACATTGATTTATATATTAAAGTACGTGGACAAATATGTTGAATATATTCTTATCACGCAGCCCTGTATTCCTGGCACAAACTTAAGAATAAACTAATTTAACTTTTGCTGTCATTGACAAAAATAGCACACGGACACATATATATGTATGGATGTCCAGTTGTTTACTTATCTATCTATCTATCTATCTATTCATCTCTCTCCCTCTCTCTCTTTCTCTCTCTCTATATATATGTATGCATATACATACATATACATATATACACATATATATTTACATATACATATATATATATATATATATATATATATATATATTATGTGTGTGGTTGTCTGTGTAAATGTTTATGTATATATGTATCTGTATATGTGTGTGTGTGTAAGGAAAAGTTCGATAAGTGGCTCGTCTGTTTTCCTATGTGTTCATTCTGTTGTCCGTAAAAAAGTCTGTTTTTTTGTGCTTTGTTTATGTTTCCGTTCCTTTTTTGTCCACGTTATTTTTTTGACGTCCTGTACCCGGATATGCATCTATATATACATGTAGATGTAGGTATGTACATATATGTATATACATGCATATGCTCACATATCATTTGTATATATATATACATATATATATATATATATATATA
>NC_068984.1:47056585-47060656 GCF_001194135.2 Octopus bimaculoides | reverse complement strand
TATATATATAAAGGTAAAGAAAGTGAGATAGAGAGAAATGTGGACAGAGGGATAAAGGGAAAAATATAGACAGATAGAGGTATCAAGACGGAGAGAAAGATTCACATGCAAATTTTGTCTGACCGCTATATTATCGACATTGTAAACAATTTGTATGGGAATACTCCAATTATATTCCAAATGATGCCACACTTTATTTTTTTGACTTTATGAAAACAATGAGAGGATGAAACAAAATTCAGTCTCGTTTTATAATTGTCGGTCCTCTACATAGTAGATATTTCTTTTGATACCAGTTTATTCCAGTATATTAAATTATATTAATTGAATGTATATTATAGCGTCCTATAGCAAAATATATTTTGCAAGACAAGTCTGATGCATTTTGAGAAATATATGAATTATTTATAATAGTAGATCCGATTTCGATTTAGACTATACGCTCAGACATACTCCGAAATAAATATTCAACGTCTAAAATGAAGAGACATGAATTCTGTAACTTTTCGTAGTTTATGACTTACCGCTTTGTTACTGCAAGTTCTTACTAACCTGAGTTAATTGAATTTAATTTTACTTATTTGGTCTAGCACATGAAGACGGTCCTATTTGAGCCCTTATGAATGCAACTTCAAGCAGAACAGTTGTGTTCTAGTTAATATATATATAGAATTCGTTTTTTGTTAATGAGACATATGAACTCCACACGGTACATTGTGAGTTTTTGTAATCGTGATTACTTCATAAAGGATACGAGAGAAATTTTAGAACAATTATAAATTCTTCGGGGTTGTGACATGTGTGCCGTTTAGACATTAACTCAGCAATATACATTCGACATACGAATTTACATGAAATCATACGCATACAACCTATTTATCGTATATATATATAAGTGTGTGTGAGTGCGTGTATGTACACACACACACAAACACACACACACACGCACTCACACACACATACACATACACATACACATATATATTTTAAGAACCACTGAATGTACAATAAATGTAAAAAAACTGAATCAATAGTATGTGGAAACAATGACAAAAGAAAAATTAACATGAAAGGCCAATAAAATTTCGTAACGTCTATATAGTTGATTGGGCGAGACAAATTATGGAAATGATGGAATATGTATCTTTTTATATATTCTTTTGTAATAACTTTCGTTTTTCATAGAAACATAATTCGCACAGCCATGTTAATATATAAATGCACGTGTGTGTGTGTGTGTGTGTGTGTGTGTGTGTGTGTGTGCGCGCGCGTGTGCGTACGTGCGTGCGTGCACGCGTATATGTGTGTTTGGTTGTAATTTTGTTTCAAGATTTCTTCGCTATATAGCAATTTAAATTTCAATATAAGTGAAGGAAAGACTCTTGAATCTCTTCAATCACAATAGTATAGTTTATATACTTATACTCCCTTGGAACCTTTATTATTGTGTTTTCAGATGTATTCGGAGAGCGAGGTTGATTTTCTCTTATCTCTATGATTGAAGCAGTTTACAGGCAATAAACACCAATTTTCTATGGAGTTCTTCTGTAGTATTTATAAATTTCAATATCTGCTTATTAAACATTTCTAACAAAACTTTTTGCACAGCAGTTTGAGTAGAATTTTATCCTGGGGAGCAGAGAAGTGTTGCGAATTCGGCTTGAGGACTTTGTATCCCAAAGTAAAAATAGGATGTGTGGTTTGCGTGGGAGAAAAAGGTGACATGAGATGTTTATTTAAGAAAGATGCTGGAAAAATAAATTAGTCAAGGGATTTGCGTGTATCTTTACATACGATGGAAATCATTGTGGGTAATGATGCGTGAATATGTCACAAAAATTCCCAATTACAGTGCCTGGTCGAGATGCTAAAAACCATATCAAACACTACACATGGCACCAAAGGCTAGGTGGTGGTGTTAAGCTGAGAAGCGTAATACGCATACTGTTACATATAACCAAACGTTGTATACCATGCTGAACGGTGCTGAATTAGGAGGAACAAAAGATCAAGAGAAAAAACTTAACGGAACAATAAAAAAAAATAAAATAGAACCAACAGTTGGGACCAGATTAGTAGTAGTAGTAGTAGTAGTAGTAGTAGTAAGATAGCGTTGGGGTGAGGTGGGGTAGTTGTTTTGCTAGGAGTAGTGGTGGTGATGGTGGGAGTGGCAGTATTGGTGGTAGTGTTACAGTTACCGCGACAGTAGCAGTAGGATTATGAGACGTAATATTAGTAACCAAGGTTCGATCCTCTGTAGTGGCTTGCTATGCAATTCTGAGAAGGCGTTAATCTAACAGAATCGTTAGCACGCCGGTTAAATTGCTTGGCGGCATTTAATCCGTCTTTACATCTTGGGTTCAAATTTTGCCGAGGTCGACTTGAACTTTCGTCCTTTCGGGGTCGATAAAACAAGTACCAGTTCAACTCTGGAGTCGAACTAATCAACCAGATCCTTCAACCAAAGTTGCTGGCCTTGTGCTAAAAGTTGAAACCAAAATGAGAAACCAAGGTAACAGTTTTAGGAGGCTGGGGTGTTATACTCCGAAAGTGGTTGCTGGCACTCCGTCGCTTACGACGACGAAGGTTCCAGTTGATCCAATCAACGGAACTACGTGCTCGTGAAATTAACGTGCAAGTGGCTGAGCACTCCACAGACACGTGTACCCTTAACGTAGTTCTCGGGGGTATTCAGCGTGACACAGTGTGACAAGGCTGACCCTTTGAATTACAGACACAACAGAAAGAGGAAGTAAGAGTGAGAGAAAGTTGTGGTGGAAGAGTACAGCAGGGTTGGCCACCATCCCCTGCCGGAGCCTAGTGGAGCTTTAGGTGTTTTCGCTCAATAAACACTCACAACGACCGGTCTGGGAATCGGAACCGCGATGCTATGACCGCGAGTCCGCTGCCCTAACCACTGGGCCATTGCGCCTCCCCGAGAGTGGTAGAGAGGAAGGGAATCAGTTCCTAAAATCATGTCATGAGCAAAGTGATCAAATTCGGATGACTATTTTTACTGTCTACAGCCGCTGCCGCTGCTGCTTTGCCGTTACTCTTATTGTTGTTATTGTTGTTTGTTAATACTGCGGTTGGTGTTTGTGTTACTGCTGTTGCTATGTTCATTGTTCTTTTGTTGCAGGGAACTTTATTGCTACAGCTAATGTTCATGTCCATCAAGTGTTACTTCCCATTATTATTGCTGTTTTGGCAGAGAAATATCGTCTAGAATCATTTTTGCCTACTGCAGGTCATTATGAAATAAAATGTATGTTTTTGGTGTTTTTATATATTGTTTTTTTTTTTCTTAGTTGTTGCTATTGTTGTTGTTGTACATTGATAAGAAAATACAAGAAGATGAGAAAATTATCGATGGTAAAACAAAGCTTATAAACCGTTCTTTATTTCAAAAGGCTGCTCCTTAACAATACAATGGTTTAAAGGAGGATGTTCCGTTGAGAAATGGGGGAAAATAAAGGAGGGATTTAAGAGATGCTGAGATTACTTAGGCTATTCGTATGCATTTAAGGGTAAGCTAAGAAAAACATTTCAGAACCTAGAATCTGATTTTATTTCGAGCGACGAAAACGTTCCCATCACTATCTATAATGAGTTTAGTGTAAGGAATGATATGCAACCGTAGAAATCAGGCTCAAAACTGTCACAGTGGAACAAGATGAGGTCCTCTGACTAATCGATGGCAACATCTAAAGACGACATAAAACAATGCTGCTACTGCTGCTGCTGCAACTGATGATGATGATGGTGATGAATGTGTGTGTATGTGTGTGTTTGCGTGTGTATACGTACACTTACATGTATGTACGCACGTATATATATATATATATATATATAGTAAAATTTAGAGGTAATACTTGACAATTGTAAGCACCTGTGCATGCCAGCTCGTGGTTGAGGTGAAAGAATAAATTGTAAATCCCAAAAATAACAACAAAAATACAAAGGATTCTGCGGTACACGTGTTTCAAGCTTTATATCAGTGTATACTTTACAATACAAAGCTATCTTCAGCCGCAAAAGTATTTCTCTCCCAGGAAATTATATCACATAGGC
>NC_068984.1:47054177-47056161 GCF_001194135.2 Octopus bimaculoides | reverse complement strand
TATATATATATATATATATATATCTTCCTCTCTTTTTTTCTCTCTATATGTGTGTGTGTATGTGTGTCCATAGACACGCCTACGCACGCGCGGGCACACACACACATATTCGTATATACATTTTCTTGATTTATATTGTATTGCGCACTTCTTTTGCTTGTTAGTTCCATACAAGATGGTGTCGTACAACTACAATAATTACCTCGTTCTATAGTTGCTGTACCCATTAATATCACGCATATAAGCTGCTATGTCGACTCATAGTTTATTACTATTTTATAATAATAATAATAATAATAATAATAATAATAATAATAATAATAATAATGATGATGATAGTAATAATAATAATGATAATAATAATAATAATAATAATAATAATAATAATAATAATAATAAGAAGAAGAAGAAGAAGAAGAAGAAGAAGAAGAATATATACATTTTTTTATGTCTACGACCTGGTTTTTAACTCTTTACTGTTTATCAAAATCAATTACTCCGATATGGCTTTGTCTGATATCTCAGTTGCTTTTCTTTCCTCTCTGAATTTGTCTTTTTTTCCTCTCGCATTTTATTTATATTTTCCTTTCGTTACTTGGCTGTTACTGAAGTTTCTTTCTAAGAAATTCTCTTTTCCAGTTACCACTGGCGTTTACGGAATTATCCAGAAACAAGAGGTACTGGTAGTATTGGTAGTTGCGGTGGTGGTCGTAGACTAGTCAATTTATCTGTTACTTTTGTTTTCAATGAAACCATTTTCCAATTTGTTATCATAGCTTTTAGTTTTAGTTATATATTTACTTGTTTGCATTTTATTGTTCTCATTGTTAACAATAGCGACCAGCATATTATATTTTCAATGACTATATATCCAAATATACGTAGCAGAATTAAATAGCAGCAAATAAAATATAAAACCAAGTTTGGAATGGAACGGTTATTTGACGGTTGATATGCCGCCCACAATTTAATATATTCTTTAAACAGAAATTGACCTTACAGAAATAAACTAAAGTGGTCAGTGGTATGAAGAGTGAATATGAAAGAACATATCAGATAAATTTTTGGTTTATTGAAATTATCTCTGCTTTCAGAACGAGTAGACAAACAGCGTGGTCACAACTGGTACTAACAACAAATAGAAGCTAAAAGTAATCTCAAGAACCAAAAGCTTCAGAAGTGCCATAAAAGAAAAGTCAGTTTGCTTGGAGACAAGAAGACCTACTGAGAAGACTCGTTTCTACTTCATTTTTGTTTCCTTGTACAGTAATTGTTCTGCCGCTCCCCACCTTACCTCATATGCATATATGATAGAAAATACTTAGGTAGGAAAAATATATAGATATATATTAGAGTGAACAGTTGCATGCATTTGAATAATAAAGTAGAATAAGGATAAGCTAAATAATATACAAGACTAATTCATGAATTAAATAAATTGTGTTCATTTACCTTGTAGTAAAATATGCTGAAATATAACACGCCCATTCGCGGGCGCATCACACACATTTGCACATCACGTGAGCTTTAATCTATTTAAGACAAATAATCTATTTAAGACAAATAATTAATGACATACACACAAACACCTTTATACCCCTGAAGGGGTTGGCACCAAACTTCGTCATCAGGAGCTATACTAGCCCCCGAACTGGACTCACAGCACGGCACCAAACGTCCTAGCCCTCTCGTCTAGAGTCAGACCATGTACTGCATAGCAGCTTGGGACTCAAGGATACCTTGCTAAAATCTCTGAGCTACATGCTGTAGTGGTAGAGATTTTCAGCTGCATTTTGGTCTTGGCAAAGTGATGGAAGTCAGAAGGTGCTAAATGTGAAGAATAGAGTGAGTGCGGAAGCCCGACCACGTTGTTTCTGGCGAGAAACTCACGAGTGAGGAGACCTCGGTGACAGAGTTCACTACCATCATGTAGAATCCAATTCTTCGCGCTCCATCATGTAGAATCCAATTCTTCGCGCTCCAT
>NC_068984.1:47051613-47054167 GCF_001194135.2 Octopus bimaculoides | reverse complement strand
AATCCAATTCTTCGCGCTCCATCATGTAGAATCCAATTCTTCGCGCTCCATCATGTAGAATCTAATTCTTCGCTTTCACTGAATGTCCCCTTTCAAACGCTTCAGAATGTCTCATTCGAAATACTGATTAACGGCCCGACCCCGGGGACCGAATTCTTGCTGCACAATACCACATTTTCGTGGGTGACGCTCGTAGCAGGTCTTCCAGATCTTATCATTTTCCAGGGATGTTCTTCTGCCTTTGAAGCGTCTGTGCCACTCCAAACATTGCATACGATCCAATGTCACGTCGCTGTAAGCTTGCTAAAGCGTGCTCAATGTCTCTGCAGCAGGAATCGCAAGCTTAATGCAAAATTTCATGTCGATTCTTTGTTCTTGTCCATGACAAAATCGAAGACTACAGCATACACATGAACACAAAAACATAAATTTTTGCGAAGTAATCATAACAATGTCTCTCGGAACACTACACTGCATCATGAAGGTTACTGTTAGCCCTCAGTGTGGACGCAACCATGTGCTGTCTTCTGTTGGCGCGCAACAGAACTAGTCCGGGAACGTTTCGATATAATCTCGTATATATACATACATATACACATTCATACATACATACCTACATAAATACATACACACATACATACATACATACACATATACATACATGCATACATACATACACACACACACACACACACACACACACACACACACACATATATATATATATAAACACATGTATGCACACACATGCATGCACACACACATGCATGCACACAAATGCACGCACTCCATAAGGATTATAGGGTCGCTCCTTATACGTATATATTGCTGTCTGGACGAGACGCCGATCCATTGCAGGATCACTCACTTTTACCAGCTGAGTAGACTGAGTGGAGCAATGTGAAATGAAGTTTTTTGCTGAAGATGACAGAGAAATAAACAGAATAATAGAGAGAGAGAGAGAGAGAGAGAGAGAGAGAGAGAGAGAGAGAGAGAGAGAGAGAGAGAAAGAGTCAGAGACAGAGAGTGGGTATACAAAGAGATATAGGGAGATAAAAATAGAGAAATAGAGACAAAAAAAAAGAGGAAGTGAAAACAGAAGACAAGAGTTCAATGCAAACATCATGGTAACACTAACAGAGACACTAACAATATTATTTACTCTAAAAAGGGGATCACACAAAGCGTGATTTTTTTTTTCTTTTTTACTGCAATGCAAATTGTAATTCTTGCTATCAATATCATTTCTACAGATTATTATTTCAAATTTCATTTTTATGTATCCATCTACCTAACTGCTTAGATGTACACACGACTGCCAGATTGTGGCTTGTCTGTATGTCTCATTCACTTAATCCCTGAAAACGTTGCCATCGTATATGTGTGACTTGCAGTCTTTCTCCTCATTTCTTAACATATCTATTAAGATATTTATATACGGAAAATCGTACTCTTCCAATTATACTTAAATACAAAATGTGTTCATATTTAAAATGTAGTACACAAAGACATTCACACATACATATGTGTATATGTGTGTATATGTGCATGGTTGTGTATATATAAATATATATTGAGGATGAGAAAGAGAGACATACAGACAATTAGATAGCTAGATAGATACATAGATACATATATCCAAACATATGTAAATACATATACATACACACACACACACACACATACATACATACATACATACATACATAAACACAAAGAAATTGATTGTGTGCAACCATGCTCTGTAGGTATTTGCGTCAGAAAAATCACATGCAGATAATATATAGTGGCTAATATTGTAGAGCTTGATGCTCTGTAAGAACACACACACCGATAAGGTGAAGATAGCTAATACCCACAAGTGAAAGCTGTATAAACAGCTTTCGTTTACCAGTGGAATGCTCTAAGCCATTTCCATTTTATACATGGCACGTTTGACATGTAATCTTATATAGAAACTTGCATATATAAATATATACTTGATCACAGGCATACATACATACATACATATATACATACATGCATGCATGCATACATACATACATACATACATATACATGTGTGTGTGTGTGCGTGTGTGTGCATTATATGCACAAAGCAAACGAATGCATAAATTCATTTATATGTAGACTGCAAGTACATTTACATAAGAAAAGTACATACAGCAGAATGAATGTCCAAAATATCGTGATACAAGCCTAAACAAATAAAATAATTCTACAATAACATTGGTGTGGTTTAACCATAAAATTTACAAAACCCAACAAAAGGCACGTTGAAATTTGTTGCCTTTTTATCGTTACAAAAAATGTTTCAAAAGATATTATTTGGAGAATACAAAAAAGATATATTTTATTTCCAACCCCATATCATTCCGCTATTATCGCAGTGAATTTGGTTACAATTTTGGATTTAAATTTGTTATACATACGTGTGAGTCTATATATCTATCTATCTATCTATCTATTTATCTCTCTCTGTCTCTTTGTCTCTCTCTCTCTCTCTCTCTCTCTCTATATATATATATATATATATATATATATATATATATATA